>NC_062523.1:20370872-20458372 GCF_022655615.1 Tachysurus fulvidraco | reverse complement strand
TGGAAACATATGTACAGTTTATTTGAAGAGGAAGCCAAGATGTGTGCATTCTGTCACTCTTCCATTCCACATACAATATGTGGTAGCAAACAAAAACCAGTCATAAAATGACTCTTAACAGATGGGAGGAAAAAATAAACATGTTGTCCAGCACATCGCGGGTATAGTAACTGAATCCTGGTTGTAAGCTCCCAATATAACCTAGTTTAACTGTTATCTTAATCTATATCAATCATGTGATATTCACCCCTGCAGATAGATTAGATTCTCCGCATTCATTTCAACCACCAAAATAACTAGTCATACATCCCTAATAAAAAGTTAGCAGTTTAAACAGCTAACCAAATACGTTGAAAAAAGGTGTACGCACAAGAATTTATCAATGAATACAAATGATCATTACAAACCTAATGAAAGATGGACGTAAGACAAAAGGCATCATTAGACTTGGTTCCTCCAGCCTCTGAGCAGATACTAGCCCTTAAAACAGACACCCCAAACACACACATCCGCTTAGACAATAGTTCCCCTGCACTGTTGGAAAAAATCATACTTCATTCATGCACAGATGATCCTACAGTCACAGTTTGTCCCAGAGATCTGACTACAGAGTAAAACAGTTAAATGGGTAAGCAACAGGAAGGGAACTAACTCTGGTGTTTAAAAAGGTCCAGTCTCATCTTGGTCCCACAAAGACAAAACCTAATAGCAAGACTGTTCACACACTAACTCTCTTTTAAACACAAAGACACACACACACACACACACACACACACACACAAGGTGAAAAGACAATAAAATAATAATAAAATAAAAAATAATAATAAAAAAAAAACTATGGATAAATCTGGAGTGATAAATTATTGTATTTAAAACAAGAAAAAACTTTACAAGCAAGATTCGTTTTGACCGTGTCTGCAAGATAAAACAAAAAACAACAACAATTCCTGTAAAACTCAAAAAACACACAACACTTTGATGAATGTGTATCTTGGATTCACACCCCAATGTCTGCAGTGAAAGACCGGCTAGTGTATTTGGGTCTTTATTTCCAAGCTACTCAACTGAACATGAACCATCTCTTCTTCTTGGCATGATTAGCAACACATGAAGGACAGGCTTGGGAAATTACTCTGACTCTTATTAACAATTTCAGCTGAACGTTGATCTCGAATGAAAAGGTTAGGCATCACTGTAGTTGGACTCTATATGCACCAATGAGAAGTTTAACCTGTGGAAACAAATTAAGACAAAGTCTGGGGTTAAAAACATTTTTCTTAAGAGGCATGTTGGTGTGTCTGGCAGATCTGTAATATATTCACCTTAGCTGTGGGTGACTCAGCTAGGCGAATAAAGAGTTTGTTGGATCCTTGTACAGGGCTGAATGAATAAATAAAGTGGCTATCCTGTCAAGGGAAAAAACAAAATTAGATGGACTACAGATATTTAAAGTAATTACCAGTTAAAATAATTCAGTTTTCAGAGCTAAAATGGCAAGGCAAGAAACAAACCCAAAAGAGATCTATATCGTAAATAAAGGGACTTACAAGGAAGATAGGCAGCTGGAACTTGTCATTAAGGATGACAGCATGTACGCTACAGGGCCCACAGAGCCTGGCTGTGATCTCAGTCATGAAGTTTGCATGGAAAATGAAGAGAAGTATACCAGATCCTGACAGAAGAAACAAAATTTTTCACTACTGCCTCAGTGCTAGAATATTGTTTACTTATTTGTGGTTTAATACCATATCAGCAGCAATGACTATATTCATGGCAAAATCAACATTATACTTAAAAACAATATTAGTAATACTACTACTAATAATAACTAACCACAATAATAATGATTTTCAATACATTTACAATCAAAACCATACATATGTAACAATAACAGCAGTAATGATGACATTCATATACATTCTTAAGGTGAATCTGTGATAGAAATTCTAGCAGTCTTTGAGGGGAAACCTTATTAAAAATGTCTGTTAAAGTGTTTTCTGAATTAAAAACATTACTGCTTATGGTGTTGTCATCTCTTTGATACCAGAGTGATGTGTCCTACCTTCTCCAGGCGTGTGCTGTGGGGGTTTGTAACTGAATTCCAGTGAGAAGTCTGGTCCCTCACACAGGCGATGACAGGCCAGAGGAAATACAGGCTCAAGCAGAGCCAAACGCGTCTCAAAATATGCTCTGATTGTCTCCTCTGCCACTGTTGACAACCTTGAAATTACAATCAAAAAAGCATCCACTAATGTAAATATCAGAGGTTGTCTGAAAATCTAAATGTAATATACATGTTTTTGTTTTTATAAACACTCACGTCTGGATGTGGTCTTTGATGAGGTCATACACCATCATGTTGTTGCTGAGTTTGGCAAAGTGCAATGCTGTTGCTTTGTGCTTGGAGAGGATGTTGCAGTCAGCTCCATACTCCAGTAGGAGGCGCACTACATCTGCATTTCCTCTTCTACATGCCTAATAAGGCCAACGATAATAGATGTGAAGGTACTCATTCATAAAAGCAGGAGGAGATAAGCAAAACACCCAAAGTGTAAGGAAAACAACTAATTTATCAGCAGAGATCTCACTCAATAACTGAAGGAATGAGTCTCCCTTGCTCTTTCTGATCCATACCTTCATGAGAGCTGTCTCCCCGCCCAGTGTCTGGGCATTTAAACAAGATCCTGCCTCAAGAAGAATGGCCACAGTGGTGAGGCAATTCTAAAGGGGGAGATAATTATGAGGTTATTGCAGACCTTCTTTTTACCCCATATGACTGTAACACACAGTGAAAGACAGGAACAGATGTCTTCTGTGGTGAGTGTAAAGCAGCAGAACAGCTGAAGAACAGTTTTAGCAGCAAATAAATAATTACCTTCTCAGCAGCATGCATGAGGGCTGTGGTGCCGTTCTTTTGCTGTCCATTAACCTTTACTCCTTTCTTAATCAGCAGCCGAAGGATATCATCCTGTCCACCTGCGGCGGCCAGCATGGACAGAGACATACCACCAGAGTCCTTTCGGGGACACAGGGTCGCACACACACATGTACAGACACCCAAAAAGAGACGACAAAAGATACGCAGTTGATCTAAAATTAAACTGATTTTTTTTCTTCTCAAAATGACAGCTCATAATGCAATGATATTACCTTTCCGTAGCTGACATTACACAAAAGTCAACGCAACCCAAACACAATACAGCAATTAGAATAGACAGGTATACAGCTAGCTTTTCAGTATTTTCAGTTCAGCTTAATGAATTACGCTTTCAGGTACACATAGTAACTCATCACAGAATTTTTTTCAGTGAGGATATAAACATAAAACTATTTACAAATTTCTCTGAAAAAAAGAGCTATTCTAATTTATACCGATCGTTGATAGACATGACAATAATACATTGTAAAATAAAAAATAAATAAATAAATAAATAAAAAATAAAAAAATGCATGGCAAGGATCAAAGCATGTGCAGTCCACTCACCATAAATGAATTTCTACTTTTTCTACTCTTTAACACTGTACATTGCATGAATTCTTAGAAACCTCTCTTACTGTTCCCCAGAAGCCTATGAAGACTGCAACATTACAGGCTTGTTTATGCTTGTTTTGTGTAGGCTGAGAAACAAAACCTTTTTTTTTTTTTTTACAAATGCAACAGGCTCTTTTCTGACACAGACTTATACTTTTGTGACATAGACTTTACAGTCCTTTCCATTTAATATGCACCCTTTTACCTCCCGGGACAAACTGTCCCGGTGTGTTTGACAGCTTATAAAGAATGAACTATTTTTTATTTGTTTCACCTTTTAGTCAGATTGTTTCAAACACATTAACTTCTATTTTGCACTTTTTTGTAATATTTGGTATGATCAACCTAATGTATATAAAATTATACCTCATATGAGAGTTTAATAAAAAAAATAAAAAAAACAAAACAAAAACAGAAATTCAGAATTATTTTTACTATGGTTCTGATCAGAGGCACATAAGTAAATGGAATATCTCAGACTGGGGTCAAATTGACCCGGTCTGTTCTGCTTATAATGCATAAAGTGTAAAATGATCACACCATTCTGTGTGATCAGCTATACATTTGTGAACATTTTACACTTGTGATATGCCTTTTGCCAAGCAGGAGGCAGCATCTGATCAACCAACACGGGGGCCACACACACACACCTCAAAAACATGGCATGACTTCATGTAAATAAAACTTCTTAATTTATGAACAGTAAACCTTATTTAATGAAATTATGCCATGTGTTTGGGTAAAATATGCAGAAATTATTACAAATTATTTTGGATAACCGCTGACTGCTATGTCATTAAACATTAGCCAGAATATCCAAGGGTCAAAGAGACCAAATAAATATGATTTACAAAAACAACATGTATTTTATTTCCAAACAATGTTGAACTTATAAAATACAATTTTTGAACTGAATAAAAATACAGTTTTACAATACAGAAACTGTGTGTCTGTGCCTTCATTTGCATGACTGGCAGGTTATTATGCTGTGAGATTTGCAAATATGCACATCGCATTTCTGGCACCTGGTGCTGGTTTTGGTGTCATTTGTGCAAAATATGCACCTCCTCCTTTTGGGTAAATGTGCAGAGGTCGATGCACCCTTCTGGACTTCCCTGACAATGCTAGCAGAGGCTGGTGTGCGGGGAGGAGGCTGGTGCCGTTTTATTAGAGGTGTCACAAGTTCTCTTCCAAGCTCCTCAAGGAACAGCCTCATCTTGTGGCACTTTCTCTGTTTCCAATTTGGGTTTATCTCTCTCCACAGCACAAAGGAGTTGTATGCAGACACATCAAGCATGTTGTAAAACACAGTGATGGGCCAATGGGCTGTCATTTGTTTACAACTGTAAACACTGGTGACCTGCAACAATAGTAAAACAACAAATCAGTGAAAATTAAATTTATATTTTCTTACACAAGTGTGCAATGCATTGACCCGGTTGAATAAATATTACATGAAAAGTTGCAATACCTTGTCGAGGTTGTCGACTCCCCTCTTGTTCTTGTGGTAGTCGAGGATTATCTGGGGCTTTTTATCTTCTGTGGTGCTAACTTTAGTGTCCTGATGCAAAGTGCTCATAAGAAGCACATTCCTTCCCTTTTTGGGGCAGTAGGAGACAAGCGTATGCGTGTCAGTAAACGCAAACTGGGAGGACAATCGGTCTCTGTCTCTTGTTGCCAGCAGTGCAGGGGGAAGCTCTGGTCTGTTCTTTCTTATGGTTCCCACCATGGCCAGCTTCCTCTTTAGCAGCTCCTGGCCAAGAACATAGGATGTGAAAAAGTGGTCACAAGTGATGATGTGTTCCTGAAGACCCTTGGTCACCTCGAGAATCACATACTGGCCCAGATTCTTTTCCGGCTGGCCATCCACGGGATTGCCAGTATACACCTGCATGTTCCAGGCGTAGCTAGTCTGTGAATCGCAGACTACCCATATTTTGATTCCATAACTGCCAGGTTTATTTGCCATATAGTGTTTGAATCCACATCGCCCTTTGAAAGTTACCAGGCACTTATCCACGGTCACATCAGTGCCGGGATTATACATGCGCTGCAGGCGACACACCCACTTATCCCAGACCTGTCGAATGGCAGCCAGTTTGTCAATGGCACGGCGTGCTGATCTGGTGTTGTGATCATCAAAACATATGACTCTCGAAATGAGGTTGAATGTCTTCAGAGGCATGGTGGCACAAAAAATTGCCCTCCCAGTCTGAGCATGCCATAGACTGGATGTAACCTCTTTACTGGACTTGTAGACCCCAGCAAGAATTAAAAGTCCTAGATATCCCTGTAAATCTATTTTATCTAATTTCCTCCAGCTGTCACCATACACACGACATCCCTCCTTGTTAGTCATTACTAGCACTATCTTTTGAATTTCCTCTGATATAAACAACTCAAAGGTTGACTTTATGCTAACAGCATGAGTGATAGCATACTTTGTTGGCCCACGGGGGCTCCTCTCCTGTGCTGCCCCGAAAATATTGCGTCGGTTGCTTTGAGGAATGGGGGACCAGAGAATATTTCCATCTTTGGATTGGAAAATATCTCCAGTTTCAGTAGGCTCCTCTTCATCACTTGATTCCTCCTCATCAGTTGGAACAAAATCATCAATTTCAGTGATATTTTCTTCCTCTGACACTTCCTCCTCCTCTTCTGCATGGTCTGCCTCATCGCTGTCCTCCTCCACAGGACCAAAAATGAGGTCAACAGCCTGTAAGGCAGTGTAGGTTCTCTTCATTTTGCTGTCTCAGAGTAAAATGTGAAATGCCCAAAGTATGCTATAAATTCAGGGTTTTTGTTTTTATAAATTCAGGGTTTTGTTTTTGCAATGCCCAATGCTTTGAAGAGTGTTTGATTGTGTTTGTGTGTGTGTGTTCATTGTGCTGCAAAGTGCAAGAGTGTGACCCATTGCAAATTGCTGCTGGGAAGACCACAGATAAAATTCATTTATAAAACACATACATCAACAAAAATAGTAATTAATTTGACCATTAATCCCTCTAGACTACAAAGAGCATAGTATGGAACCATACTTGTCATTTTCAGGCAAGTATATGAAAGAAAACCCGAGACAAATAAATCCTTTTACACGGGTACAAATTTACCCAAAACCAGAGGAGGGTGAAATGTGAAACGCCCCAAGGATGCTATATATTCAGGTTTTTTATCATCTTGTCCCCAATTGGGCAAAAGCATATCTCAGCTTTTGTTTTGTCTGCATGCTTTGAAGTGTGCTTGTGTGTGTAGCCATGTTGGTAGATCAGATGTTGACCCCTGTTAGGCAAATGCATATCACAAGTGAGAAATGTTTACAAATGTGTAGCTTTTGTTTTGTCTGGAGGCCAAATGAAATGCAATACCCAATGCTTTGAAGAGTGTTTGACTGTGTGTGTGTTCATTGTGCTGTAAAACGCAAGAGTGTGACCCATTGCACCACTAAATTTGACCCGGTCAAATTGCTGCTGGGAAGACCACAGATGCTATAAAATTCATTTATAAAACACATAATTCAACAAAAATAGAAATAATTAATTTTACCTGCAAAGACCATAGTATGGAACCATGTTTGACATTTCAGTATTTTGTTTGCATGTGCATACTTACTAAATCAGACATGAATAAGGATTAACATTTGTCATAAAAACAAGAAGTCTGTCGACATGCTGTCTTACCTGCTGGTCCAGGTTATAGTCTTCTTTGGAACTGAGTGCACGTTTCACAGCCATATAATTCCCATTTTTTACAGCATCCCGCAGCTCAGCTGTATTTACAAAACAACCAACAAAAGAAACAGAGTAAAAGGTAGGGAAAAAGAGTTCAAATATGTATCTGACAGTTCTGTGGTGGTGTGGAATTGGGTGTGCGTAAAACTCACTGGGAGTTAAGGATAGGGGAGAGACATTTTCATCCTCTCCATTCAAGTGTTTTTGAAAGTCTTCCAGTGTCATCCAGTCTAGATTCAGCTCAACTCCAAGATTGAGAGAAGGCGGGCCCCTGTCTGTTACACAAAGCCACAGAATTGAAGCATGGCTAAAGGAGTGGTCCTTGGGCCAGCCATGCACAAAATTCATAATGTACTGTGCAGCATCAGGATATTCATACAAACAGAAGGTTGACTTTGAAAGTCTAAGCTCTCAAGCTCAAGAAGATTTTATGCACACGAGAAGATTACTCAGATTTACGACTTTACCCTGTTTATGGACTCTATAAAACTCTAGGAGCTTATATTAGCATGGCCAATCCACATACAGGCATGTTTTGGGAGTGGAAGGAATCTGAGAGAAAACCGTGTGGACCACGCAGCTGTGAGGGGGCAAATGCTACCCATTGCACCATCGAGCCACCCATTGTTCCATTTACTATAATTATTATTAGAGTGTATTATTTCACATGATATGAGGTCATATTGCCCAACCCTAATAGTTTGAGTCTCACTGAGACAGTGCCCCTTATTTTAAATGCGTTATTTGTACATATTCTATTTAGATACATCTCGATATGAAAAGGTTAAAGAGAACAAAAGGAGTGGGTAAAACTCCCATAATTATAAAAATGTTGATGTAACAACTGTCGATACACACCAGGTGTTTTGTCAGAGCGTTCCAGGGGGTCTTGAGAGTCCTGAGTGTCATCGCAAGTGACAAGGAGGCGAGACTCGCTGTCTTCCCTCCTTTTCCTTCTTCTCTCCTTCCACCTCAAGTCTTCGGTCGACTCAGTAGATGCCATAGCCTCCACTGCAGGTCTCCTGTCCAACCAATCTAATCGGACATCCTCTGCCAGTCTCTGTCTCTCTTTCTGTGCCTCTTCCATTTTACCCTTTCGTTCTCTCTGAGACTCCTCAAGCTTCTCCTTCCTCTTTTTCTCCTCCTCCTCTTCAAGTCTTTCTTTCCTTCTTCGTTGCTCTTCTTCTTTCTGCTCACGCTGTACATCCTCCTTCATCTTGGCCACTGGTTCATTTGACCGGTCACTCTTTTCTGACTCCTGTGCACTCTTTTCTGGTCTTTCATCTACCTCCATGGCAATAGTGCCTGGAAATGAGTAGTAAAAAAAGACGTGTTTAAAAAAAGAATTTCACAGATACTATAAAATTCATTTATAAAACACATAATAAAATAGTAATTTTAACAAAATAGTAATTTTAGGGTTTATATTATTATATTATATATTATTAATTTAAGGATGCTATAAATTCTGGGTTTTTTGCTTATTGTTATCTTGTCTAGGGCTGAAACAATTCCTCGAGTAATTCGAGTAACTCGATTACAAAAATGATTCGAGGCAGAGGAATTTGAATGCCTCGAAGCCTCTTTTTAATTAATTTTTAAAGGTCACGACACGTTCTTGTGCAATTATTGTGTGACAACGTGCTTAGGTCAAAGTGGAAGGAGACGCAAGGAGTTAGCGGTCTTTTAATTTGAGGGCACGGGCTAGTGCGGGCTGCAAAATGGAAGGGCGTGATAATGTCAATGAGCAAAGAGAAAAAACAAACATGAGAAAACGACAGAAAATGTCCAAAGGAAACATTGCTTCGAAGCGGAGGGCAAACCTCAGTTCTGAGCATGTTGATATGTTTACCTTTCTTCATTGCAATCACATGCTCCATTAAAAGACTTTTAAAGCACACACACATTGAGAGAGAGAGAGAGAGAGAGACTTTTATATTCATAATAATATGTAGATGCTAGGGCTGGGCGATATGGCTGAAAACTGTATCACAATATCAGTGTTTCATATCAGTTGATATCGATAATTATTGATATTTTTTTATGACCCCTTTAAAATAAGGACCAGGAGAAATATCTATTACAGTTAAACAAACATTTTTATTTTAAACTTAACCTTCCTCTGATCATAATCCCCTCAGTTATTAAGACAGAAATGGCAACAACCAGGAAACCTCAAATAATTATAATGTAAGCATAAGTCTAAAGTCACAATGAACACAACAATTCTCTCTTAACATTTAAGGTGCAAAATGAAAGAAAATGTAAGAATGCTTAATAAAAGTGTAATAAAATAGTGCAAAGTGTTAAATATAAACAGAGAAACCTGAGAATTTAGTGCAAGTTTAGTGCAAGGAAGTTCATTCTGGTGAATAAAGTGTTTTAAAATATGTGCAGTTTTGTAAACATAAATAAAAAGTAATTTATTTTTTTTTGTTTTTGCATCTCAGAAACGGGTTCATTTAAAGCCCAGAATGTTTGGCACTTAAATGTACTTAATTATTCTCTGGCAACTTTGTCAGTGTTCACAGTACAAGTACAGACAGAGAAACAATGGGTAGAAAATATTGTTTTATGCATTGCATACTATGCATTTAAAAAATAAAAGTTAATTTCAGTCAAGATCACTTTGTCAAATGAGGATTTATTAGGTGCTATGCATACAGTTAGTGTTGGCGGTATAGTTCTGTTCTGGGCAAAAATCCATGCGCCTGCCGTGCACATGCGTGGACAGAGCGGGGAGAACAGCAACTAGAAAATAAAATAGTTCCCTGTATAACAGCAACCGTTAATCATGCACAGTATAAAATATGCTCACTTATGCGAATGGTAATTTAAAGGGTTGGATAATATCGATGTCGTAACCAGACTGGTGCGTATCATGAACAGCTGATTATCAGCTGATGCATGCTTGACGACATGGCCTGCCTGAACTAATGTGATGCTTGATTTTTCTAAAAAAAGGAAACCAATTAGTTGTTAATTTTAATAGACAAGCCTTATTTTCTCTTGTATATTTAATATTGCTCTTTAACCTTCCTATTTTCCCTGGGGTTTTTTGACCATCTAGAAGGTTTTAATGTGTCATAACTTGGGTTTTCTTCCACATATTTGCCTGAAATTTACCAGGATTGTTTCAAATTATGAACTTTGCAAGTAAAATTTATTTTGTCTATTTTCATTGAACTATGTGTTCAGACCAATATATATTTTGCGTTTTGGATTGGGTCGTTTTGACCCGGCCACATTTAGTGGGGCAATAGGGCACACTTTTGCCCTTTTCAGCGCAATGAACATACATACAGACACAAAAACGAACACATAAAATGTCCACTAACACATGCACCCAAATCACACATGCACACACAAATTGGTCATTGCATTTCATTAGGCCTCCAGAAAATAAAAAGGCAAACATTTGTAAATATTTCACACATTTGATATGCCCTTGCCTAGCAGAGGGCAAAATATGATCTACCGAAATGATGCTACACACACATGCACACACACATGCATTGGGCATTGCAATTCATTAGGCTTCCAGACAAAACAAAAGCTTCTCATTTGTAAATATTTCACACTTTTGATATACCTTTGTATAGCAGAGGGCAAAAGCTGATCTACCAACAAGCTTCACACACACAGTCAAACACTGTGCAAAGCATTGGGCATTGCAATTCAGTTGGCCTCCAGACAAACAAAAGCTACACATTTGTAAACATTTCACACACACACACACACACACACACACGTGCACACACACACGCACACACACACGCACGCACGCACGCACACACACACACGCACACACACACACGCACACACACGCACACACACACACGCACACACACACACGCACACACACACACGCACACACGCACACACACACACGCACACACACACACGCACACACGCACACACACACACGCACACACACACACGCACACACACACACGCACACACACACACGCACACACACACACGCACACACACACACGCACACACACACACGCACACACACACACGCACACACACACACGCACACACACACACGCACACACACACACGCACACACACACACGCACACACACACACGCACACACACACACGCACACACACACACGCACACACACACACACGCACACACACGCACGCACACACACACGCACACACATAGGGCATCGCATTTCATTAGGCCTCCAAAAAAAAAGCTACACATTTGTAAATATTTCTCACTTTTGATATACCTTTGTCTAGCAGAGGGCAAAATATGATCTACCGAAATGATGGCACACACACACACACACACACACACACACACACACACACACACACACACACACACACTGACTGCACTGGGCATAGCAATTCATTTGACCTCCAGAAAAAACAAAAGCTACTCATTTGTAAATATTTCACACCTGTTGGATACATTTGTCCAGCTGGGGGCAAAATCTGATATACCAACAAGCTTCACACACACACACACACACAAGCATTGGGCATTGCAATTCATTGGGCCCCAAAAAAAAACAAAAACAACCATTTGTAAATATTTCACACTTGTTATATGCATTTTCCAGCTGAGGACAATATCTTCTTCTTCTTCTACCAATAATCTTTACACACATACGTCGTGTTTTCATATTCAAATCATATTTGTTTCCTCTCTCTTATTTATGAATTTAGTTGCATCAGTCAGCTTTGGCCTGTAGATATGCTGAGTAATGTTTGACATTTATCAGTCTGTGGTTATCCAAAATAATGAATAATTTCTGCTTATTTTACTCAAAACATGGCAAAATTTCATAAGGTTTATCGTTAATAAATTTAGTATATTAAAAAAAATAAGGAGGTAAATGAAGTTTTATTCACATGAAATTATGGCATGTGTTTGAGTGTGTGTGTGTGTGTGTGTGTGTGTGTGTGTGTGTGTGTGTGTGTGTGTGTGTGTGTGTGTAACCTGTTGTTTGTTGATCAGATGACACCAGGTGGGCAAAATAGCTCTTACATGTGCAAAATAGATATTACACACAGAATGGTGATAATTGTAGAATTTTTGATTTATAAGCATTCAAGTCAATTTGGCCTGGAAAAAAACAGGTTTTATTATTTTATTTATTGAAAATGGTCAAAATGGTTCAAAAATGGTTCAAAATAATCTCCTGCCCTTGAAATATACCAGCCTGTAATTTTTGTGCCTCATAGTGAAAATAATTCAAAATTTCTGTTTTTTTTTTTAACTAAAAATGCATTTTTGTATATAAATAAGGTTTATTATACCATATATATATATATATATATATATATATATATATATATATATATATATATATATATATATATATATATATTATATATATATATATATATTGCAAAATACATGTTAATGTGTTGGAAACAAGTTAGACCAAAAAGGTGAAGAAAAAAAAAAGCCTATCATATATACTTCATTTTTTATAAGCAGTCAAAACAGACAAGGTCAAGTTGACTCAGCACTCTTAATTTGTATAGGAGGACAATAGGAGGGTTAATTAAGCAAAAATACATTTTAGCCGATTACTCGATTAATCGATGAAATTTTCAGTAGAATATTCGATTACTAAAATATTTGGTAGCTACAGCCATAATCTTGTCCCCAATTGGGCAAAAGCATATCTCAGATTTTTTTGTCTGCATGCTTTTAAGTGTGTTTGACTGCGTGTGTAGCCATGTTGGTAGATCAGATGTTGACCCCTGTTAGGCAAATGCATAATCACAAGTGTGAATTGTTTACAAATGTGTAGCTTTTGTTTTGTCTGGAGGCCAAATGAAATGCAATACCCAATGCTTTGTAGAGTGTTTGACTGTGTGTGTTCATTGTGCTGTAAAACGCAAGAGTGTGACCCATTGCACCACTAAATGTGACCCGGTGTTTGAAAAAAAAAGAATTACCTAGTACATACGTTTATGCTTGAGGAATTTGTGTCACTTACCCTCCTTTGCCTTATCAAACTCAGTCTTCTGCACTGGAGATTCCTTTCTCGCTTTTTTGTCAGGCTTTACTGAACTCTGCAATGTGACACAAAAACAAAAAATAAATGTAAAATTAGTGATGCTAAGCACATTTATTAACAATTAAATAAATAACTACCCCGCACCTTTGGTGTGTGAGCTGCCTGTTTCCTGGGCACACGATCCTTGGCCTCACAGTTGAGCAAAAACTTCTCAAAGAGATTATTAGGTGCAGCACCCTTCTCTCCAGTTTCTTCCTTTTGCTCCTTCAGCTGCTCCTCCTCTCTCGGCTTGCTGGGAACGGCTACAACTGTAGAGGATGAAGATACAGACAAATCCTTTTGAGGAGCAGAGTTCGAGTCCAGACCTTTAGGCTTGCTTTTTGCTTTTGCTGTAGCCCCAGCATCACTGGAATCAGGCTCATCCTCACTGCGAGAGGACTTGCTGCTGCTCTTACTGCTAGTCAGGCTCTTCAACTTGTTTAGACCACTCTCTCTGAGCAGCAGGGCAGAATTTTCTGTCTTTTTGGGGTTCTTGTCCTGAACCAAGTCTTTGAAACCTTGCAGCTTCAGTTCAGATTTGTTCTTCTTCTGTTTTGCCTTGGAATGATCACTCCCACTTTCACTCCGAGAGGACTTATCTGTGGTTTTGGCAGTTGTAGGTTTTGCTGTGACACTGAGGTTTCCTGTTGAAGAAGTGTCATCGGTGTATAATTCTGACGGTGCATCACTCTTGTCTGTCTCATCACCTGAGGACTCAATCTCTTTTTTTGACTTTGCCTTTTTTTTCTTCCTTTCATCAACAATTTCTTTCTTTTGCTTCCCTCCGTCTTTAACTTTGATTTCTTTTTTGTGTTTCTTTGCAGGAGCGTCATCGTTCTCATCCTCTTCAATAGTTCGCTTCTTGGAATCTGCGGACTTATCTTTCTTCGTAGGTGGTAGTGTAGGAACTCTTTCCTCTTCTTCATCAGACTCAGGAGCAGGCAATGGTTTGTCCTCCTTCCATTTCTCCTTCTTTTTCTTTTTCTTCTTGTCCTTTTCAGACTTCTCATCCTCGGAGTCCTCTGCATGTTTTTTCTTTTTTTTCTTTTTCTTACTAGGGGATTCTTTTAGTTTATCTTTATCGCTGTCACTCTCAGAGTTTGCATCAAAAAGTTCGCTCTTCATAGGCAGCTTCTGAGGAAAAATTAAGAGATATTACACTGTTCACAAAATGTCAAGTTTCTTGGTCACATTTTAATATGCAACACATCTTTTCCTTTAGTGTAACATTTGGTCATGAAGTAAATAGTGCAACAATTTTTTTGGGCTGTGTTGGAAAATCTCTTATATTATAGTCTCACCATGCTGGGGTCTTTCTTAAGTTTCTTCTCAGCCAGAGACCTCTCATAAGCCAGCAGCACCTCACTACAATCCTCCAGGTGAGCTTTGGGCTCCCAGGTGTCATCATCTGATGAATAGTTCTTCCACCTCACACGGTATAAAATCTCTCCCTGGAAAGACAATCACAAAGGCAGATTTGTTTAACTAAAATCAAAAGCATTTCAAAAAACCATGGATGTTCAAAAAAAAACCATGGATGTTCACCATTAATAATGTTGCTTAGTAACAGTAACCAGTTGGACTACTCGTCTCTCTGCCGATGTTTCTGGGCAGCACTTGAATAATCACTACAGCTTGAACACAAAGATCTGCATTCATTTGGATCAGAGTGTGTGGGCCTGCTTTCCTGTCAGTTGCACCATGGCTTCCTCTTACTGCTTATCTTTTCCCTGGTGCTTTAAAGTTTTTCATATAATAACAGCACTCGGTCTCATCTTTTAATCATCAAAAGAAAGCCCCAAGATCTACCATCTGTTTAAAGTTAGATGCTTACATTCTGAGCTTATTTATTTTTATACACAAGTGCAACTGATTTTGGGAATTAATGTCTTATAAACAAAGAAAGTAAAAAGTAAGTGAATTGTGTGTTTGTGTGTGGTTCAGTCACATAATGCCAAATTGGTAGCCACAGTCAATCCGTCAAATACGGAAAGGCAGAATGGTTATCCTTAGTGGCTATCTCCTGTTTCATTACTCGCCCACTTTGTTTAGAGATGACTTGGTTAATGACAACAAGCGTAAGCAGCTATCTATGTGACATATCAGTTGGTGTATTTCCCCGTGCATGATCATTTGTTATACCAGGTTCACAGACCGTAATTGAACAAAAGTACAAAAGTAACTATTTAGGAGTCTATTTTGGTATTCAGACATTAGCAGCTCTGGATCATTTTACAATATAACACTAAATCACAATACATCAAAGTTAGTTTCTTACATATCTCCTTGCTTTTGTCTGCAACCTAATTTGCATTAAAGCAAATACAGACCTGTGTCACGCACACAAAACACACAAAGTCAGTGAATAGGCACCAGTTCAATAGGGAAGAGTGTACACTAGTACTACAAGTAGTAGTGAGGATTCCTATTAGTGCTGTGTACAAACTATTGGATTTTACTCTCTCTGGAGCCCAACTGGCACATCAAATGGCTCTAAAGCACCAAAAGTTCATGTAGCACGGCTCATGAACACACATAATAAGTGAAACATCTCTTACATCTTCAGCAAACGCTCTTACTCTTCTCTCACTTACAATACAAGTAAGAACATTACCTGCTGCTATAAGTAGGACACAGGCCCGGAGCAGTCAGCTAGCATTTTAACACAACACTTCAGGTTTGTCCACTCACTGATAATCTCTTTTCATGACAAAAACAAACACGATGAGGACACAAAATCTTTAGGAAGAGTGTTGCAAACATCCACCCCGTGTATTATCGAGCAATAATCGACAACCGGTCGGTCTCTTAACTAATCTCTGTAGCAACAACACAGAAGACGAATAATTCTTTTACTTTACTATAAATTCTGACCCCCTCCAAAAAAACAAACAAAAAAAACCGCTGCGTTTTAAGTAACGTTTGGTTATTTTATACTACGCAAAAAAGCACGGGCAAAGAACCAAAAATAGACACTACATAGTTGTTTCCATCACAATCTGCTGCTACATTGTTGGCTAAAGTCAGCCAGCACAGAATGACCCTTAAAGCTAGCCTTTAGCTAACGCTAATAAAGTTAGCCCAGTTTAGCTAAGCTAACTCTTGAGCAAGTGTAGCAACAATTATCACGTCTTGTCACTGAAAACTCAGCCTCTTCACATTGCTCGTTTATCTGCACAATTTCAGCACAAACATGTTGCGCGTAACTGAATAATCTAATCGCGTATAGTGTTAAAACAGCTGCTGCGCCAGCTAACAAGATGGCATCCTAGCTAGCATGATAGGGACTAGCCGACTAGCTAGTACTTACATCTTCCACTCGCATGTCAATAATCCTTTCCACTTCGTATACATCCTCTTCTTCATCCTGTTCGCTGTCTCCAGGGTCCGCTCTCTCGGCACAGGAATCCATTTGTATATAAACAAGTAAAAAACTATACTTCTTAACTTGCTACATAAACAGCATTGAACGGAAAGACCTCGCCTTAACGTACAAACTCCACTGTGACTGGAGAGCAGCAGGAGCTGTTCTGGTTAATGTGGACGTGGGTGCGCGCGGGCTGGGCGGGGCGGGGCGGGAAGAGGCGGGACATACAGCGGAGGGGCGTGGCAGACTGCGTGGGGGCAGACAGTGTACGACCCTCTTTGGGCGTGGAGACGCTGCCCAGCATCACCAATGACCCTCATCCCTGAGAGACACACTGCTAGTTTATGAGTGACCTAATGAGTAAAACCGAACTAACCAGTGAGATCCACAGAGTTTTAACCCAGATTATGACGTGCACATACTTTTTTTTAGCCATTCTCACTTCATTTTCTAACAGCTTTGACATAGGTGATGTCTGTGAGGCAAATCACAGGTATATATTCATAAGCTTGTTTTTATGATGCAATTATCTTAATTATTAGAGCTCAAAATAATATATTTGATCAATTCAGCAGCATTTTGTAGTCAGATAAAGACATTCTGTTGTAGTCTGTGTGGTGTATATACATAAAAGTGACATGACATACAGCTAAGTATGGTGACCCATACTCAGAATTTGTTCTCTGCATTTAACCCATCCGAAGTGGACACACACAGCAGTGAACACACACACAGAGCAGTGGACAGCCATTTATGCTGCGGTGCCCAGGGAGCAGTTGGGGGGGTTGGTGCCTTGCTCAAGGGCACCTCATTCGTGGCCAGCCCAAGACTCGAACCCACAACCTTTGGGTTATGAACCAGACTCTCTAACCATTAGGCCATGTCTGCACTTTAGACTTTAGACTTTTCAGATAACTTTAGATTTTGATGGCAATATTATGACTTGCAGCAGCACTATGTATCATACAATGGGACACTAATGCACTAAAACAGACTCAACGACACAAAGCTTTATAAAAGTCATTTTTAGAAAAAATGTTAACAACATTCACAGTGCATTAAGGACATCATAAAATACAAAAATATGATAACAAAAAGTGTCCTGTTTGCATACATATGCTGGCCAATGCCAAGAGCTATTGAAATTAAACACTTCACTATTTTTAATCCACATCATTCCAAATAGTATTGCAATTGAAAAATGATTTCTTCACCACATTTTATAAAAATGTGGCACATTTGGCAAAATAACGTTCTTTGTACTGAAGTATACCTATGGAACGTTGCTACAGATATTCATACTTTTTCATGGGACAACTTCTCCACAAAAAAGCCTCATAAATATCTAATTTTGTGTCCTTTAATTGTGGGCTGTTATCTTATAAAGACACAAGGTTTCCCTGATGACTTAATGCTGTCAAGAAAAAAAATAGCATTTCATTTAACTTCCTCACAAGAGACTCTTCGGTTTGGTAATATTGTAAATGTGGATTATTTCACAAATAGACAAATGGATTCTTAAAACAAGTTGAAGGTAAATGTAAAGGCAAGTGGCTGGTTGGTAAAAGCTGAATGTGGGTTTAGGTTACAGTGTGTAATACAATGGAGCCAACAATGTGGTGACTGAGTCTGAAAGCTAGGATAAATTGGCACTGATCCGTATCCACTGTAGCCCCTGTCTTGTGTACTGGACTATATGAGCCATGCTGCTGTGTAGGGTCAGAGGTCCAGTCAGTGTGTTCAGGTAGTTAAAGAACTCTAGATACAAAGAAAGAGACAAATAGACAGACAGAATTTTCATTTTATAAATATTTTTCATTATATAAATAAGTTTCATTTTTCATTATATAAATAAGTTTTTATAAAATATATTTGTTATAAATGTATTTTTTTTTAATAAAAAAATTAAATCATATATTTTCTTTAAGATAAAACATACAAAAACAGTGCCATCATTTTTTGAGTGATATTACAATCTTTGTGTGCTGATTGGTGTTAGATTTTTGAATGGTAGTGGTGATGAAACAAAATACATTAAATGGCTGTTCATTAAAAAACTATTGTGTGATTGGTAGAATATAGTGTGCTGTACTATCAGTTATGTTTCACTCACCTTTGTTTTCCTTGGCCAAGGTGTCAGCTACTTCCCAGTATTCATAACTGTACAGCACACTGTTGGTGATATTGAGATGATTTGCTGCCATCTGGTGGATGCGCTGGGGAATGTTGATGAAAGGGTAGGTGATAGAGCTGACAGGTTGGGACCCGGTTAAACCAACAGGGGATATACATGTTGGAGGCACATTTCCCCTGGAGAAACACACACCCAAGCACACCCATACAAGCACACAAACACACAGCATACTTAGTATGATTTTCATGTTTAAATGAAGCCTCTGTTTATATATGTAATATCCAGGATAATTAAAACCATACTTTGTGCCATCGCTCCAAGGAGGTGGTGTATGAGGCACTTTTGGTAAAGTCTGTAAGATCAGGTACAAGAAAATCAGGATAGATACAACTGAAGGTAGTGAACAGCCTTTAAGGTGATTATTAGTTTAATAATTAAGTAACAGAGGATTTCTCTTAGCAACTTAAATAATTATGCATTAAATTTGTGGAATGATCCCATGTGCTACCACCTACCTTGAAGTAGTCTGTCAGAGCTTTGGAGTATTTTAGGGCATGGTCTTTTTTCAATCTGAACATTTGCCAATATAGAAGAGCAAGACAGCGGAAACTACAATCCAGACACATAAAAGTGTTTGTTACACATTGAGATGGCTACACAATAATATATTTTCTAAGTCTTCACAAGTTTAAGTTTAAGGTAAGTAAAGATTTAGCCAATCAGGATCGGCCTTCTAAGGTAGTTAGATACTAGATGGCTGGTAATGATGTAAAGCATTTCAGAGAAAGACATGTGGGAACTGTCACTCTGGATAGGTGGTGCTGTTTCTAGTCAATATAAAAACATGGCACAGATAGATATGGATGGTTACAGAGTCATATTTACCAAAGTACAGCCAACTGCTTGTCCTCCTGCCTGACTCCAGGGCCTGTGTGGCTCTTTAGTCTCATAGCATATCTACCAAAGACAATAATATATCATGTGTATTGACAATAAACAGGCAGCTGTGTTGATGTGTGATGGTGAATAATGATGTGTAATGACGATGCAATTAATTCATTACCTTATGAGTTCCACAGTTTCTGCATACATGGTATAAGGAGACTTAGATTCCAAAGGGCCTTCTTCCATGGCCTTGCCACACTCCATGAAGGACAAAGCAGCATCCACATAATTCACAGCTTTACCTAGTTTATCCACCTGATGGCAATATGAATAACAGGTTAGGACAAATAAATGAAATGGTGCAATGTTAAATGAACGGTCAGACAGCTTAAATGGCAAAGCTTATTTTATCTATTGTCATGTAGTGGTCACAGTGTCTGTTTTGCAAACATACCATAGCATCGGCTCGATGCTTCAGTCTTTTAGCTTCATGCATGTAGTACTCTGCATGGTGTGAGCTAAAATAAATAAATTAAAAAAATAAAAACGTAGAAGAGTGCTTTCTGAACGCTCTGGTTAGGTATTTAGTGGATATTAATACTACCATCAATACCTAGAGTAAAACAGATCATATTGATAACTCACACATCAGTGTAAGGCACAGTTCGTCTGTAGGACAGTTCCTTTGCAGATGGAGCCCAGGTTCCCGAAGAGGGCTGTGTGTTTTCTGACACTCCAGCACACTCTGCTTCAATCTTGGGGAGAGGTTTTTGTATCTACAACAGGGTAGAAAAGTACTAGCTGAAGCTATGTGTTGCAAATTTCAATTAAATACAGCTGATTACATCATGATCCACTCAATAGCCATGCCCAAAAAACACAGACGTATGCTGTTTATGCTAGAATGTTTAAATAATTGGAAGTGAGAGAGAGCTTCCTGAATTGGCAGACAACATACAGGGATGACTTCTTTTCCTGATTGGTTTGATGTTGGTGGTCTAAATGATCTGTGTTTGCTCTTACTGTACAGAGCCTGGGATGACATAGAGACATGAGTAAAGTGTGGCAAAATGTACTCTGACTACTGACCCCACACATCTAAGTGTGGAAGGATCATTTATTTAGTAAAATACATTAATATATAGTATAGTATACACCACTTAAGCACCAACCAGATGTTAATCAAGGTTAGTAAAACCATCAAGGGTCAAATTGCTTTGTGTACCTGTGATTTTTTCACGGTGGAGTCTCTGTCTCTTGGTGGGATTGTATGTTGCTGGTCTGAATGCTGAATCTTTGAAGCGGATGGAGGAGAGAGTGGGGACAGTAGCCTCTTGGTGTAAATATAATCCACATGTTTGCTGTGTATTTAAATAAAGAATTCTTCAGGTGTGGTTCAACTTAATACACAGTAAGCTGGCAGCTTTTTCTTTCAGTGTTTTCAGTATTGGCATATGTTTTTTTTTTAAGATTTCTTCCAATGGATTTTGACACAACTAAATTGTCAAATAAATGAATACAATAAGAATCTTAATTACACCATTTACTGAATCACGTTTACAGTTTACTGATAATCAATATAATCAATAATGATACAAAATGTTCTGAGAATTGTTATACATGTGATATGCACATCATTGCATCTTCTATATAAAATTTGTGTTTGTTTATCACACATACTCATTCTGCCTGTTGGACTGAGCCTCTTTCTTTTCAGTGTCAGCTGAGTGTGTGGAAACTGGGAGCTTTTCAGAGTGAACCTGGCTTCTCTTACTTTCCCTTTGAGCCTCTCCATTCTCAGCCTAGATGAACACATTGGCACGTGTCAAAGAGATGGTAATAGCTTTTATTTCTTTGTAATATTCAAATTTTTCAATGTACGTTTATTCTAACCTTCCGTTTGCTTTTGGCATCTCCAGGTCCGTGGTCTTGGTAGTACTGATGTCTCATAGAGATCTTTTCTTTAGCTTTAGCAGAAGATGAAGAGGATGATGAAGATGAAGACCCCCTGCGTGGGACCTCACTTGTGTTAGGGACTCTGGCCAGAAGTGACAGGTCTATCTTGACTACCAGATTCCTCAGTCCTCGATGAGAGACAGCAGTGGATTTCTCTGTACGACCAAATGGCACTAGTGTGTAGAGTTTGTGTCTGCCCGAACGCTGTTGTCCTTCATCTGGAGAAGCATCATTTGATCTCAACTCCGAAGGTCGACGTTGCTCCTGATGCCTTTGCTTTGGTGCAGGTCTCTGATTGGATGTAGAGTCTGCAGGCACTTTAGCAACATTTGGGGGCGGACTAGGCTCAGAGTCTGATTCTGAGGAAGAAGAGGAGGAAGAAGAGGAGGAAGAAGAGGAAGAAGAGGTAAAAGGCCGACGTGTGGGCTGGACAACAGGAGTAGGGGAAGGTGGGGACAATGGAGGAGAAGGGTTGGAGTCTACAACTCCAGGATTGGAGGAGTGTTCTTCACTGCTTCTCCTCCTCTTCTTCCACTTCTTGACCCCCTGCTCAGGCCCACTGCATTCAGTTCGCAGCTGATGCTGACTGTTGGTGTGGGGTCTCTGCTTAGGCTGTACCGCCTGCCATTCAGCATTGTGCTCCTTCCTCCTCCTCTTTTTCTTTTCTCTTTCTCCTTGCTCTTTTCTCCTGTCCTCTTCCTCCTCCTCTTCCTCAGAACTTCGGACCCAGCGTTGCCTTATTAGCTGCTCCTCCGCCAGTCTCCTGTGACTTTGAGTTTCTGTAATTTGGACCAGGGCTCTTCCCTGGGCCTTACCTCGGCTATGCGAATCTGGCTCTTGACCCCTTGGCTTTTGATCCTTCTGAGAAGTCCTAGTGCTGGGTACTTCCTCTCTGGATTTTGTGTCTGATTTTGTGGTGGTGCTAAGTCTTGAGTTTTGAGGTTTTGAGTGGGATCTAGCTGAAATCTCTGGAGCAGGCCAAGGTGATGGCCTAGAGCTAGAACTCTGGACCGAGTTTGTCTCAGTCACAGCCTTATGTTTGGGTGTGGGGCTAGGCTTCGGTTTGGAATTTAAACTGTGACTCAATTTGCTCTTATGATCACTGGGTCTGTGTCTACGTTCAGTGCTACAATTAGTGGAAGACAAGTGCCTAGCCTTTGTTTTGGGGCTGAGGTTGGACTTGGAGATCGACTGAGAGTGATTTGAAGTAGGACTAGTGCGGGATTTTGATCTAGATTCACTGCTTTGGGATTTTTGTTTGTGTGGAGACTCTTTGTGAGTTGAGTTGTGTTTGGAATGATGCTGTGGAAGGGCAGTTTGTCTAGAATCTTTCTGTCTAGAGTCATTAATACGTTGAGTATTACGGTCTGGTGGCAACCACTGTCTGACCTTAGGTGGATGCACAGGACTGGAGGTAAATGTAGCCTGTGCAGCAAGCCTGGAGCTTTCCAAGTGAACCTGAGAATGAGAAGTGATTCTTGGAGAGGCAGGAGCAGAGGTGAGGTTAGGGCTAGGGCTTTTGGGTGGGTGAAGAGGTAAAGGACTGGGACTTCGACTTATTCTTAGGCTAGTTCCTGGGCTTGGACAAACACTGGGCACTGGACTTGGCACAGGGCTAATTCCTGGGCTTGGATAAGGGCTATATCCTGGACTAGATTGATGACTATGCCTTGGGCTGTAGTCAAACTTAGGGCTGGGGACAGGGCTCTGGCTTGGGCTGTAGCTTCCTCTTGTTCCAAGGCCTGAATCTCTGTCCCAGTATCTTCCTGGAGATGGTCCTCTTTCAGAATCGAAGCCTGCACCAGAGCCGTGACCTCCTGGGTCGTGATCTGAGTGTTGAGTTTTATGAACTTTCTCAAGCCACTTGTCCAGCTGCCAGTGTGTCAGGGATGAACCTTTATTCTGGAAACAAATCAAGACAAACATTCAGTTCACAAAACAAACAAGAGTATAAATACTAGTTTGAATATAAAATCATACTTTAAATCTTAAAATTTAATTGTTATAACAAAATGACACTGAATTGATGTTGGTGAAATGATGATAAAATATCCTTAAGGTAGTCTGATAGTTGATTTAGTTTAGTAATGTCAGGTCCGACTGATGCTGCATGAAACGTTTCAGAAAAACATAACCACAGTACAAGTGTACATTTGATAAAAAGGGGCAAATTGTTTGGCACAATGCGAGTAACAGGAATGGTCTAAAATGAAACTGTTGACACAAGAGCATGGACTCAGTGACCTGAGAGAGAGGTTTAAAGAGAGCTCTGAGTCAAAACAGAAACTTTAAACTTGTTTTTTTCCATACACAAAAAGACAAAGCTCACTTTTATAACAGCAAATAAAATGAAATCCGTAATATTTTATCTAAAACTGTGCGAACAATTAAATATCAATTACCCTAAATGTGTATAATGGGACAATACTCACTTGCAGTCATACATAGGAATGAGGGCAGTCTACTTTCCCTGCTTTCCTTTGGTGGCTGACCTGAGCTAATTTAAACATCCACTGCTCTACTCAAACATCCCCCTTCCTTATCCCTCGCACTTTTTCCAGAGAAGACACTACATCTCTTGTGCCCTCTCTCCCCCACCCGTCCTCTGAAACTACCCTCTACCTGGAACTGCACGTTGTTTCCAAGTTTTCCTCCTCAGAGACACTCTATAGCTGCATATAGATGAAAAACACATGGCGTCCCCTCCTCTCTGCACCAAGGGCTTGTTGAGCATGTAAAGGAAGCTATGTCACACAGGCACTTTCATTCATACACTGGTGCAGGTCTCTGTTCCTGGAGCATGCATGGTAGCAGACCCTTCTGTCTTCCCCACCCCCTCTGACAATTAACTCTCCCTCATGCAAAATAATGACCAGAACCGTACAACGATACACTTTGGCTTTGAGTGACAAATGCTAACAGTCTTTACTCACCTGACAGAAATTATGATCTCTTTAATCACTTTTTCTACTCTCCAATCCGATACTTAACACAGTGCATGTATCCAATACAATTGGAATTTTTCCTGTATTCAGCACCTATTTAGCCCAAGAAGACTCCACATTTTGACATGACACTGAAACTCGAAATTCTCAGCGGCCTGCAGCCCCTCACCCCCCTTACACACATTCCTCATACCCCACTCACTTCTCCAAGTTCTTCCTCCTCCACTCACTACCATCTATTCTTCCAACATAAAATAACTTTTGCTGGTCAGTCCATAGAATAAACAGAGAAGACAAAGGAAGAAAAAAACAAAATTGTAAAAAGTACCTCTTTGCTGAAGGTAAGAGGCAGGGGCTGGCTGGGGATCTCAGGTTGAGTCTGTGCTTCTGGGCTTGGGCTGCGTGACCGCTGGCTACTGCTGCCAGACTCACTAGAGGAATCAGATCCCGAGGAGCCCGAGCTGGAATGTCTTGCCCTCCTGCCATGTGTGTGTGTGTGCTGCCCTGACAGACTGTTATTCAACACCCACATACACATATACACAAGCATGAGTAATGAACCATTATGCATATCAAGTTTATGAAAATATATTCAAGTGAATATGTTGTACACAAACAAACATGCTGGGTTTTAAAACTATGTGAGCTGTGCTATGCACATTCAGAATGATTCATCATAATAGATTGGACGTAATAATAAAGATTATATACTATAATTAAAATTGTACTTAACATCCAAGTTTAAATACACAAGAACAGAATACATGAACACTTACTTGTGATTTTCAGTCCATGAAACATTTTGGTGAGGTCCCTTTAAAATATATATAAAAAAATTGAAATATTTTACTTCACATTTTCCTAAGCCCTGAGCCAACATAACATTGAGCACAGCACATTAGGATCAACAAAAGGTCAACTAATAGAAAGGTCACAACTTGGAGCATAGTATGACAATGATACAAGATGTGAAGAGGCCAAAGCTTAAAGGCATACACACAACTATTCAAATACAAACTTGTCAAATTATTATAAAATAACCCTAAAAGCCTTCACCCCCACCTGGTGTACACACATACATGCACACATACACGCGCACGCACACACACGCACGCACGCACACACACACGCACGCACGCACGCACGCACGCACATACACACACAGACACACAGACACACACACACACTGGGTCTTCCACACCCCAGAACAACTGGAGTTAACAACTCTGCTTTAAAAATAATTATCCATGTTGTTACAAGCTGAAAGCAGTCTTAAATAAAAAATGAGAGGAAGTCAAAGCCACTCCTCAAGAACTAGTTCAAGGAAAAGAGTTAAAGTTGTGTGTCAAAGTGCATTTGAGTCAGATATTATGCATGTTCACACAAAGGACACTATTTGTGTCTCACAGACAGTTCATAAAATTGCTGCATCTGAACTGTTATTGACCCTGTACATGTTGAGGAAAAACAGACACACTCACTCTTCTAACTTATTTTTTTTTCTATTACACTTGCTCATCTAGTAATAATTGGAACCAATTTATAATCATGCACTAAAAAGAGAAAGTATTATTGCCACATTACTTGGCCAGATCTGAGCCACTGCACAGTCAAAAGCAAAACCGGCATAAACTGGAACAAATGTAACTTGGTATTGTGACCAGTTAATTTTCCATCAGTTGGTACAATTAAAGTGAGGAAAGTGGCTGTTACATCATTCTACAATTGATAGCATCACATTTCATGGCATCTCTACTTCATTGTTTACATCACAAAAGAAATACTGTAATAAAGGATATTTTTTGTCTGATTGTCCATTTGCTTAAGAAATTTATATTGGATATGATCAAAAGTCAATATGTCTATGTCTACCATTTTTATGCTACAAAAAAAATAAATAAATAACTGGACTGCTGAAAGGTTCTAAAAAATGATAACTCTGTATTTGCCTGTGTGCATGTTGTTGCATAAGAAAACAGCAATGAAAAGTGAGGCAATTCTCACCCCAATGTTAGTAAAGAAAGAATTAGGTCCTGTTACTGGACAAATGGCCAATGGGTCTGGTATTTTGTGCAGTGGAAAAAAGGCCCACGGATACATAAACACAACTCAACAAATATGTTCTAGAGGCTTCTGAAAAGCACCCATACCTTATCATTGTCATCCTCATCACTACTGAGTTTCAGGTCATCAGCAAGCATGCTGAAAAGGCAAAATAACATGTGGTTAGACAAGAATCTGTACCTGTGTGTGTGTGTGTGTGTGTGTGTGTGTGTGTGTTAACCAGCATGAAAAAGCATGAAAAAGAACAATTATGACCTTAGAGCTTGAATGTTGAGTACCATCCCAAAACACACACAAAAACACTCCCTTCAGACTTTAATTGGCATTGTGGTTTTGTTTGTTGTGTGTAACTAAGATCATTCTGCTTATGATAATCTCTTCTTTAATAACTCCATGAAGTTTATGTACTGGATGAAACCTGTCAAAGCTGGGGAGGATAGAGCATACATTTACATTTCCAGCATTAGGCAGATGCCCTTATCCAGAGCAACTTGTCCTGGCCTTGCTCAAGGGGCCCAGCAGTGGCAGCCTGGTGGACATGGGAATCAAACTCACAACCTTCCAATTGGTAAACCAACACCTTAATCACTAAGCTACCACATTCCCACATACGTTAACCTTCCAAATGAACTCAAACTGAAACCATCAATTGGTCTCAAGCTGCCTCTTTCCCTTCCTATCTGTCTACAAGGCTGTATTTTATGTATTATGACTATATATTTCATTCCATTCAGAATACAACTGCCAGTCTATTAGCAATCCACACAGACCAGTTATCCACCCAGTGAGAATGGGTGGGGGCATGTTTTTATATCTTGGTATCTTGGCAGTAACCAAAGCAGCAGGGAAACTTTTACTGAAAATTTAGGTTTGGAAGCATAGAGTTAATTAGGTGGTAATTAGAAGGTACTCTAATAAATAGTAATACTGTATATCCTAAATATAGTGATGGTAGGCTCAAGTGGTTAAGGCTCTGGGCTGTTCTAATACATACATAAATGTGTGTGTGTGCACTAAATAATAGTCAGAGGCAATCCAGACATGTAGTGCTAGTGTGTGGATACAACGCCAGAATAGGTGTCATGTGTCCCACTTACGACTTGTGAGGGGCCACACGTGGCATCCTTATAGGTGCATCATTCCTTACTGAGAAAGAGAACAAAAGACTGTATGAGAAAAGTAAAGCATATGAACATGCAAGTGCATAACAACAACAAAAAAAAAACTGTTAAAGCTTGTCCATTTCATTAATCTACATTAATACACACCCATAAGAAAAACTAATTCAGACATACAATAAATAGTAGCTACATGAAGCTTTACCTTGCTTTTGCTGAGTGCTGTTGCGTTTTCCGTCCTGCAGCAAGCAGATAAAACATACAATTAGCTTACTAGGTAGTTACACAAATACCATGCTGTCAGGAAAGAAGGTGTGGATCCCCCTAGGCAAAGTAAGTGATCATATCACTTATACTCACTTTTGAATCTGAGTACAGGAAACGTTCTGTCCCCCCTCCACCTGGGGGCTGCTGGGAAGGCCAAGAGTGGGTCATGTCCTGATGGGGGAGAGAAGAGGTCAAAGGTTAAACGGGAGAGGTCAGATAGATTTAAAGACTCTGTGTGAAATACA
Source organism: Tachysurus fulvidraco (assembly GCF_022655615.1). NCBI lineage: Eukaryota > Metazoa > Chordata > Actinopteri > Siluriformes > Bagridae > Tachysurus > Tachysurus fulvidraco. The sequence goes on along the minus strand of NC_062523.1, from coordinate 20,430,096 downwards.
TGCAGAGTGGAAATGCAAGAGTTTTGCTGGCTGAGGTGACAGACATGGCCTACTGACATTTTAGGTTTCTGTTTCAGTTTTCTGTTACTCGACTCTGATTCATTTACACATTGTCATTATGATTGTTGGCCACTAGAGGCCACACCAGGTTGTTTAAACCACAATCCAGGGCATCTTACCAGTTTGAGCAGGGTGTTGGTGATTGGAACTGATCCTCATATAAGGAAAGAAGGGTTGTGAAGCACATTTTTTAGCACATATATCTCTGTTGTTAAGGAATATTAATTCATAATTTGATCGAACAGATAACAATTCAGATATGATAAGGACACATAATATTCTGCAATATTTAAATAACAAAAATGTAATACAAAAATGACAATACATAAATGTAATAACACACCTACTTCTGGTTCAATTTCATTTGCAGCATTAAGCAGTCACAGATACACAGTGGCATTGAAGTGATTCCCAACAAAAAAGCTTCTTGTTACTATATATAAACAACTGATGCACATACAATTTGTATGGATACAGAGCAATAGATCATACAAGTTGAAGAAGTACTCTCTCTTTTGTTATCCTGCCTATGTACTAGTTCCTCTAAGACTCAAGAAACACAGGCTTTATCAAAAATTAACAGCAAATACAACTGAGCATTCATTCTTTACTACAAGTAATCTAATGTCATGTTGATATACTACATGGCTCTTTCAGTGTATATTAAATGGTGTCAATCACATCTCCATGTAAACAATCTATTAGTAATGAAATAATAAAATTAGTAAGATGTCTGATGTTTTTTTAGAAGATTATTGGCAGATAATCTTATTCTAAATGTTTATAGCTAGAAAGAAGCAAAATTAGCTGACAATAGCTTAAGACCATTTAAATTTTTAAATGAGTACACGTTTCTACAAATATCATTATTGATATACAGTATTATTATTGTTATATAATAATTTTTTAATGGGAAGGAACACTTTTTTTATTCAAGATATCTTCACTTGCTAAATAGGTTGTGCAGCATAATGTCTGTCTCAGTTTTGAGCAAATATAGCTCAAAACTGTGTATTGCATCATCTGTTTCTTGCATATATTATGCAATGCTCTGCATGTGTGTGTGTGTGTGTGTGTGTGTGTGTGTGTGTGTGTGTGTGTGTGTGTGTGTGTGTGTGTGTGTGTGTGTGTGTATATACAGGAAGTAATTTGGAGAAAAGGTCAAGCTTTATCTTCTTTGACAGTGGTAGCTTGTCAGAGGAACAGATTAGGATGTGTGGTAGTGCAGACATCAGGATAGAACAGTATAGAATCCTATCTGTGTCACATACTTGACATCTGACAGTAGAAACACTTACTATGACAAGCAGCAGGTTAAAGTCGTTGTATTTACCAAGAAAGGATACAGATGTGTATCCAGATGTGTATTTCAAAATACTGACGTTAGTCACAGTGAGTATCCTAATGCTTGTTAAATCCAGCTATGTGATATTGCTTTAAAGGAAAACCATTTGCCAAGGACACTCCTCGATTAAATGGAAAACTTAATATTGATCCCAGTTAAGACAACTCATTTCCACCTACCTTTGTTAGCTTTTGTTCAAAGCATCTCACACAAACACACTCCTCCCAGTGGAGTACAAGCTTTCCTCTTTCCACTTGTCCTCTGGCATTGTTATATCTCTCTGCTCTCTCTCAGTCACTAAGGACCGGCTCGTCCCTCTGTTCTAACAACAAGGCTTCCCAGGTGAGGCTACTCCTATGTGCTGTATTTCTGGTCTGACTGTTTACACAAAAATCACCCATGGTTTTGTTCATCTTCCAGTTTAATTTGAACTTGGTGTTCTGGAGACAGATTTACACATCAAAGCTGAGTAGAGACAGTTAATGTTGTGGAATAGGAAACTATACCTGCCTACACATATGCCATTGAGAAACGTTCTTTTTAATCAAACTCTATGAGAATCTTGTGTGGAGAGAGAGAATGATGTTCCCTAACGTGATTAAGGAAATACGCCTAATTTAGAAACATTCACAAACTAAAAATACAAAATAACCCACAAACTCTCACACACATAGATAAACAGTAGATAGTGTGACTGCATGCAGGTGAGTGCTGGTGGGCGGCAGCTGAGTGCAAGAACCACAATGAACAACCACAGCAAGAACTAAAACTGCAGCACTCATGCATTCTAACACACAAATTTAGCTTTAAATATGCTACAGAATGCTATGAGATTACAGCAAGTGGAGTGTACAGTGTACATCAAATTTAAGCTTAACACAGTTAAGCTCATGGCATATAATTCAAGAAGGACATCACTTTAATTCAAATATAGAATTAGCAAAGGCAATCCTCAGCAAAACCAGCTTTTAAAATCTATTACTGTGCCATGAAGCATATTACCATGTACCTAGAAGAATAAACTATGTATATATGTCAGTTGATTTTCACTTTGAATATCATTATTTCGTTCGTTCGTTTGTTCGTACGTTTGTTCGTTCATTTGTTCATTCATTCGTTCATTCATATCTCTTCTCATTACTCTTCAATAACTTCTTCATCCTGGTTTGCAGGGACAAAATTGGAGCCTATCCAAGAAACACTGTGCAAAAAGCAGAGACACACGCTGATTGGGATGCTATTCCATCACAGGGTGCAGTAAATATCATGCTTATTTATTTATTTATTTGTTTATTTGTTTGTTTGTTTGTTTGTTTGTTTGCTTGTTTGTTTGTTTGTTTGTCTGTTTGTCTGTTTGTTTGTTTATATATAAATTAATAGTTCTCTTTATGCATTTCTCAAATTCCCAGTCTGTTTTAGTGAGACTACCAAATTCATTCATTCATTCATTCATTCATTCATTCATTCATTCATTCATTCATTCATTCATTCATTCATTCATTCATTCATTTTCTACCGCTTATCCGAACTACCTCAGGTCACGGGGAGCCTGTGCCTATCTCAGGCATCATCAGGCATCAAGGTAGGATACACCCTGAATGGAATGCCAACCCATCGCAGGGCAAACACACACTATCATTCACTCACGCAATCACACACTACGGAGAATTTTCCAGAGATGCCAATCAAGCTACCATGCATGTCTTTGGACCGGGGGAGGAAACCGGAGGCTCCAAGTTTATCAATAGTAGCTGAGGCTTTTTCTGGTAACTTAGCTAGATAATATCAAGCTCAGTGATGGAAGAAGTATGGTCCATATCAATATAAGCCAAAGTTGTATATTAAATGAATGTTTTATAGACAGTTGGTGTTCCAAATTTGAGTAGTTACTTAAAATAAAGAGTGATGCAGTTTGGGATGTGGCCTGTATCTTGTTTCCATTCTATGCTGATTGCAGTCATGGGCCAATCACAGTCAGTATGCAAACATGCCTCTCTCATTTGGTGTAGAATACAGTTTTCCCAGTAGTCCCTTTAAGATCTTAGATTTAAATTGAGTACCCATTTAGGGTATCAACCCATATTCATGTAATTTATGTTAACTAATAGCTAGATTTTATTTTGTCACACACCAGTAAGGGACTCATAGTTTTCACTACAGACTCAATGAGCTATGACAGATATGAACTCTAAAACTAACTAAATAAATACATTTAAAAGCATCTTTGGCTGCTAGATCCTGTACCGTAGTACAACTAACAAGCTACTACATTTAGTATTCTTCAAGACAAACTCTTTTTTGGTTACCTAGACAAAAGAGACTGTTTGAAGTGTCTAACAAAAAGTCCATTAACTTAATAATAATTGAAGTAACCATTTTATCTTGGTCAGAATTGCAATACTCACACTCTGAATATCAATCTTAGGTATTGTTAATGCAAATGCTTTCTCTATAAGCCTCTGCAATGTCCCGCCTGTTTTACTGAAACTGCCTATAAAGAATTCAAATTGCACTAGCAACTACCCTCTAAGTGAGAGTTGTAGTAATTTACTATTCACAAAGTCTTAAAAGTTTCATAAAACATGTTAACTTCAGCAATAACATTCAGTTCAGTGTCAGCACTCAATCATTTAAGTTTTACTGCTTACTATATTGTACTCAGTATGCATGTGTCCGTAGTTACAATGAACTTATATTACATTGTAATTATCATTTGGAAACTTGAAGTTTTCCTCTCCCACTCAACTCCCACAAGCCCTTGTGCAACATTAAGTTCTAAACAAACATGACTGAAGAAATGGCAGTAGCTTCTGTAGTTAAAAGTATTTAGGAGTGGTATGGCAGGATTTAACTCTCTCTCTCTCTCTCTCTCTCTCTCTCTCTCTCTCTCTCTCTCTCTCTATATATATATATATATATATATATATATATATATATATATATATATATATATATATACATTTGATAGTATATTTATACATTTGATAGTAAAAAAACCCCTGATTATTAGTATAGTGTGGTTTACCTTCCCGTCTAAAGCCAATGAAAGCCATTAATGTATTGCATTCTTTCCCATTGAAATGACCTCCAAATTCCATGTCTAAGTAAGCACAGCTGTCGCGGTCATCTCCAACTCATCATCTTGCACTTGCTGTAACTATTATTCCGAGCAGTTACCTTTCAATGTTAGTGTGAGTGTTTTTGTGTGTGCTATATAATAAACAGCACTAGCAGGTCACACATCGGTGAGCCCTGGGAAGCATGCTGAGGGTGGGGTTTCAGGATGGACTCCTGTGTATACTGTTCTAGTTGAGGTTGAGATCATTTCAGGGATGGGGTAAAACTTTGAAGCTATACACTTTTATAATCCCTCTGTCATCCAGTTGCATAGGGGGAAAAAACTAAGAATTCTCAGCACAAAAAAACAGATAGATGTTGATCTGTATAATAGTTATAAGAATGAAATAAGAATGTAGGGTCATGACAAAGTATGTTGGAGTTTGCTAGGGATTGAACCACCCACACCAAATGAAGAAAAGAATTGCACAACTGAATTTGTAACAGTTTATTTGTCTTAGTGAGAGCATCTAAAAATCCATGTTTCACAGTGATCATGGAGGAGTGGGCCAAGATACCACTACAAGTGTCCCCAATCTTGTTAGAAATTACTTGGGGAGTAGTTAAGAATAAAGGCTTGGTGTTGTTATTCTCTTCATAGTAGGTGTTGAAAATAAAAATAAACATTAACAAGTGCATGAACAGTAGCATGAGGCTAGGCTGTGTGCCTATCATTAACACACTAAATAACTAGCCGGTGAATCATTTTAGACAATGTGTAGGCCTACTTATGGTGTGACACATAAAAACAAGTCTTGCTGTCTTTCTTTCTTTCTTTCTTTCTTTCTCTCTCTCTCTCTCTCTCTCTCTCTCTCTCTCTCTCTCTCTCTCTCTCTCTCTCTCTCTCTCTCCCTCCCTCCCTCCCTCACACACACACACACACACACACACACACACACACACACACACACACACACACACACAGTAAAGCTGACTTGTGGATACTCCTAGAGAAGCATCAACAGATGATTAGCATGATAAGTTGAATAAAGTTAAACCAAGTATGTCCATTCATCTCATAGCACATAAGTACCACACACTCATTTCACTCTACTGTCTCCCAACACACCCAACAGCTGCCTTTATCCACCTCTCTACATGTTTTCCTGTCTGCCAGAATGACTCATCTGCTGTGAGTAGAAGACTGTGTACACACACACACACACACACACACACACACACACACACACACACACACACACACACACACACACACACACAGACAGAGAGAGAGAGAGAGAGAGAGAGAGAGAGAGAGAGAGAGAGAGAGAGAGAGAGAGAGAGAGAGAGAGAGAGAGAGAGAGAGAGAGAGATAGCCTACTTATGCGTTTCATTGATGGTGGTGATTTGATCACTTACTCATGCAAACAGATCCGCTCTGTGCTGCCAGAAAAGCCTCTGCCTCTTTTTTTTTTTTTTTTTTTGACGTGATGAACCAACTTTCCACGATGCTTCAAACTCTTCTTCCTCCAAGCAGGTGCTGATGTGTTTGCATATCCAGTTCCCGACATCAGTCTGTGGAAACTCTACCCGTTAAGTGCCCTACGATTCCAAAAGCTCCTCGGTGCTTCACCGGCATCTCCAAACGGGGCATAGAGACAGCTTGAGAGCCATACTGGGACGCAGAGAGATTTGATTGACGGAGTGCACCAGCTCTGCAGTGACATAGCAGAGGAAGTCTCAGTTTGAATGTTTACATTTGAATATCTCAAGCTTCACCTAATCGTCTGCGCGCGCGGCCACAGAGCAAAACCGAAAACACAAGAACTGCGTTCAGCGCACCTACAACCGGAAAACGTCTTCAACTGACAAAACTGCGGTAAACACTGCTATTCCAACACCGGTACTGTCCCAACACATACAAAACACCACTGAAAATTAATACTAACGTGGTGCAATCTGTAATGAGGCAACAACTTAGATGCATAAAAGCTTTTATGCTCCGGATGAAATATGATTTTAAAGCCGATTCAGTAAAAAAAAGAACCTAATGAAATATTCTAAAATAGGAAATGTTCTATGGCATCAACAACAAAAACAGCAAAAAAAAAGAATGAATTAAAACTTCTCGCTTACATGTGATGAGTACTGAAGCATGCAAAAAATTCCTACTCGTTTCCTCTTTTTTTTTAGACATGCTGCTGTTTTAGTCCTTTCAGTAATCCATCGTTGTGTTTGTGCGCTCCGCTTCTACGGCGTAAACAGAGTTAGCGGGTCACGCGGGCGCACGCACGCACGCCACACACACACACACACACACACACACACACACACACACACACACACACACACACACACACACACACACACACACACTAGGAGCCCGGGGAGCGCGTGGGCAGGGCCACAGATACACTTCATTGAGTCCCTGTGCAGCGGCTGTGTCACAGCTGTAACGGGTCTAAGTATGAACAGTCACCATGATGTACAGAAAGATCTATTAGAAGGCGTGTTTTAGCAGTTTGTACTGTAAACCTACATACTTTAAATGATCCCTGGAAGATATTTTTAGTCTTTCTTGCCTCCTAGAAATATGTCTCAAGGAGCCTTGTTTACTAAACGACCACAAACCTTAATAAGGTCCCTAGGTTGTACTTGTTAGTGTAGACATTTAAATGGATTCACAAAACAGATTTCTGGATAAATGCTTGAAACTGAGCGTCCTCATCTACAGAGATTTGCAGAGTGTAAAATACATGTAACCTGGACTTGCATGTGTTTCTTGTAATTTCACCTACAGTACATGAAAATGGACTTACAGTTCTCACATTATCTTATGTCTGAGTTCTCACACTGGATGGTTGTCACCTGATATCAGTACGACATGCATATCTTAAATTAAGAAGAAAACTAGTAACTAGAATAAAGAGGAATAAAATGTGGAGCATTTAACGTTGATATTAAAGATATTATTGTTTGTGTGTAAGATCACACTTTGCTTTAAGGTTCACATTAATGTCAACAGACACAAAGCTACCCCCAAGCTTCTCTTTTGCTTTAGACATTTGCTATATGTCTGCTGAAATGTGTTGCTAGCTTTGATCATCATAATTCTATTACCTGGGTGCCCAGGCAATGCAATTTATACTGTTTCACTTTAAAACTGTTAAGAGTAGTGACATTTAAATACACTCAATTAAATATTAGAATGACTATTTTTACTGCGGTAATGTGTTAGAGACTGATCTGCAGTACACAGTTACTAAGTGATTTTTTTTTTAAAGCCAAGCTTTAACCCATTTGTGCAGCTGTGTTTCTATTCTTCACTCCCCTCTCTTTGTCATGGTTTCACAATTCAGATAGAGCATGTGCAACTTGTGACCTCAGAGGTCAAAGAAAAGAAACACACCTGGACAGAAAAATAATAACTGAAACTAAGAATCTGCATCTGTGGGTATTGGGTAATAGAAAGACAGAGAGCGAGAGTGCATAACAGTGTATAGAGAATACAAGAAGTAAAAACAGAGAGCTTAAGAGGGAACAATGATTGAGAAAGACAGGCAGAGAGAGAGGGAGAGCAAGAGAGAGATAGAGGCAAAAAGAAGGGAAAACATTTTAGATATGAGAGTTGAAAACAGAAGCTCATTTGAATGCAAAGTGGATTTACATGTGCACCAGAGACAATGTGTTAGCAAAGGCTTTGCGATTAATGATGCCTAATGGTTTGTTCATATATCACATCTTAACATGATATCTTGAGTTATGCCATTATTACATCGCCTACACATGAGGGTGAAGGAGTGCATAAATCAAAAACATTATAAATCAATAGAGAAACTCATCTATAAAAAGTAATAAAAATCAATATCAATGATCTCACAAACCTCATAGTGTCCTACATACATACACACACACACACACACACACACACACACACACACACACACACACACACACACACACACACACACACACACACACACACACTCTCACTCTCTCTCTCTCTCTCTCTCTCTCTCTCTCTCTCTCTCTCTCTCTCTCTCTCTCTCTCTCTCTCTCTCTCTCTCTTTCTCACTCACTGCAGAGATAAAGATTCTTGTATATAACCAAAGTACATTCCATCATTCATCATTGGAACATGCTAATATTACATTCAGATGAATCATAAGACAGTTAAAAGTTTAATAAACGAGCTAGAAGTAGGACTTAAAGAGGAGCCCAATATGATGTTAGAAGCAAAGATAAACATTGAATTTGAAAGCAATCATGTAGGGAATATAGTAGGAGGAAGTCTTTGCAGGAGCTCCCTTGGTTACTACTCCTGCTGATTGACCTAGGGGATTATGATTATTCCCATTGCATGCCTGTTAATACCTGCTATTCTGCACTTTCATCCACAGGAGTGCAGGCTCTCTTAACATAACACCCCTGAGAGTCCTGAACCTCTACCAGTATCCATGGTGACCCATTGGGAATTTAGATTCCTCCAGGTATCTGGTTAGGTGATGCCATGGAGCATGGACATTAAACGTGTATCATAGATAGAGTTTCTGGTCTGCTTTTACCACAGATTCCAATAAAAGTGACTTTCAGATTTGAATCTCCATCAGCTGGGTAGAATATATTCATTCATTTTCTACCGCTTATCCGAACTTCTCGGGTCACGGGGAGCCTGTGCCTATCTCAGGCGTCATCGGGCATCAAGGCAGGATACACCCTGGATGGAGTGCCAACCCATCGCAGGGCAAACACACACTCTCATTCACACACACACACACACACACACACACACACACACACACACACACACACACACACACACACACACACACACACACACACACACACACACACACACTATGGACAATTTTCCAGAGATGCCAAACAACCTACCATGCATGTCTTTGGACTGGGGGAGGAAACCGGAGTACTCGGAGGAAACCCCCGAGGCACAGGGAGAACATGCAAACTCCACACACACAAGGCGGAGGCAGGAATCGAACCTTCAACCCTGGATAGAATATATCAGCTAAAATAATCACTGTGTGAGGGACTACCAGAAATGGAAACAGGGAAAATGCCAACAATATGCCAACAATAAATCATGAATTCACAAGGGCCTAAACAGTGATTAGTGATAGGTATTCATAAATATTAACAAAACCTCTTGATTTTTCAGGATTTACATTTTCACAGACTGTAACAAAAACTATACAAGTTCAAACAATCCCTTTATTGTTATGGCGATGTTGTTCAGCTTTATCTAAGATATGGAAATTTTTTAAGATGATATCTTCTGTATGCCTGCATGCACTCAAGCTGATATTGAAGGTTAAATAGCGCCTCCGTCAGGTAACCTGAAGAAATAGCAATAAGAAGAAAGAAATGGAGCCTATAGTATATTTTGCTCAACACTGTGCACGCTAGATGCGGAATATTATTGCATATTGTAGGCAATAGACTAATCGTTCATCAGACCCTTAATGGGATACACTAAACCTACTGTACAATAAAACCCGGATGTTTTTGTCATGTCCATGTACATATAATGTAAATCCGACTCTGTGAACATGCAAATAGGTGCGCTCACACACACACACGCACGCACGCACGCACACACACACACACACACACACACACACACACACACACACACACACGGCTGTTAGTGATGTCATTTGGCAGAAGGTGAAGTCGCAGACGAGGCAGGTGGAGGGTTTTGTGTGCCTGCTGAAGGCGTTTTGACAGCCACGTCGTTTAATGATATTTAGAAAAGCTTTACAGATCTCAGAAGGACAGAGGCAGGGACAGACTACGCGATGCGCAACATTCGCGGCTGCACGGAAAATGGTGGTGCTTAATTCAACGGCCGGCCTATAACCGCTCCTTTAATTGTTTTCCCTTTATACTAACGTCTGGGAACAAGGGTATTCGGGGGATTTGACCATGAATCCGGCAGAACAAACGGTTACATGGCTCATAACGCTCGGTGTTATGGAGTCGCCAAAGAAGAGCGTGTCGGATCCGGCCGCGTTTCTGCAGTGCGCGCTGAAGGACGGAGTCGTGCTCTGCAGGCTGATCGAGCGCCTGCGCCCCGGTACAACCGAACAAGTAAGCGCCGTGATGCCCGCTATAAAAGATCAATCACATTGTGTTTTATCCTACAACACGATACAGCCTATTTCCAGCAGGCGCCTACGGTATTAAGCCTTAAACGGGGGATAAACGCAAAACGTTTAATACATCAAATATTTAATATTCAGCACCAGATATGACTGAATGCTGGGTACGAATTGAAGCTGCGCAAATTGTGTTAAAATCGTATTGTGCAGGCCTGCGTGTTTACCCTTATATTTTTCTCTTCTGGAGAGAAACAGGCCTGCATGTATTGACTTCGCCCTAGGTCATCTGTGAAAGGTATAAAAGGCAATCAAGACTATATAGGTTAAATGTTCACATTTTATTTATGAAAAGACATTCAGCACTATTCCACATTTATAAAACTGTCATGGATTGCAATTTCACAATAAAAGAAGAGCTGGACTATAGGTGTATTTACTGTCATTAATCATTTAATAACAACCTACCAAAAGCAGATCAACACCAATTTAATGCTAAATGCTATAAACATAAATGTAAATGTCACAGGTGGACTATTAAAATACTCTGTGCAATTTTAAGTATTTTGCAGGTGATATCTGTGCACATGATAAGAAACTGACACCTTGTTAATATTTCATATAGCCCACTGCTGTACTTTACACTAAAATTTAGACAAAGCCCTGCATGGGGACAGTCAGATTCATTGGTCCTCTATTTGGTAAATTATCTAAGCTTTAAAGAAAAAAAAAACTGCTAGTTAAAGGTTGTTACCTTTCTATAAGGGTTCCACTTGGAGCCCATTCTGAAATGTTGTTTATTGTTGTTCTACATAAAACATTCCCCATCGACAATCAAAGAACAATTTAAGGGATGTAGATTTAATCTTTTTTTGTCTGACAGCATCAATTGCCTACAGGTGTGCATACATTTGTTTATTAAGTCACTTATTTTGTCAGTTGGTAAAATGCTGGTAAAAATCATTAAGTAGATAGTAAATGCTTATTAAAACGGTTAGAAATGCATATTAGGGATACAGTATTAAGTATTAAGTATTACAGTTGGGCTGGTATTTAGGCTAGCTAAAATGCTGGCTTGATATCAGACAGGATATGGCATATTTTCTGTTCCAGTCCACTGATGTGTTTTGTAGAGTGACTGTGTGTGATGTTGACTGACATCTTGCATGTGTACCTTCAATATGGACCTTTGGGGTTTCTTATTAAAAGCAGATGCCACTTATCTGAGCTTTCGTACAGCTCCGGTATATGAGCTGCTCTTAGTACAGCTAACCATCTGCCATCATAATGCTAATAACTGACTGTCATAGCAATATCAGTAAGGACTTACACATGGAGACACTGTAGAACCTTTCATGGAAACAATTGCATTCATTCTGCAAACCCACCAAGGGGAACCAGTCCTGTGGTTGGCATGAATTACATGATAACCTTATGGTATAGGGAAGGTCTTTAAAAACAGTTCATCAAACTTAAATCTAGCATTGTTAGACATTATAGCCCTTCTTCTGAGCTCAGAAGAAGGGCTATAATGTCTAACAATGCTAGATTTAAGTTTGATGAACTGTTTTTAAAGACCTTCCCTATACCATAAGGTTATATTTCATTATTATTATTATTATTATTATTATTATTATTATTATTATTATTATTTTGTGCCAATGCTGACTTTAACGTTGATGCATGTTGCTTGTCTAGCTTTCACTCTCAACACACCACGACTGGGTCCTTGCAAATAATCAGAGACCGTTTTTTAGAGACCGTTGATGTGGACTCGGATAAAGGGCGTAATAATTGCGCATAGAGGGCGCTTGTGAGCACCTTTATGAAACTTACAATGGGAAATGTGACAGCAGTTTAAATAGGTTAACGGTGATAAATAAAGTAAAAAATACTATAAGGAAATAATCAGGTGTAAGTTATAACGAAGAGTGGAAAGGATAAGGAAACCCACCGCAGAACTCAATATAAATATTAGACATTTTATAGTATTAGTTAAGGGTTAAGGGGCAAGGAAGTATTTATTATTATTATGTTTTTTTTACATTCATTTATGTTATAATTATAGCTGGAATATAGCCAATGTATAACATTATAGATTGTTTCTTGATACACTTTTGATCATGACAAAATTCATGCATACCTTCATTTAAGAAACTGACTGATTATCTATACTATAAACACCATAAAACCATTCATACAACAGATTTTATTAGTTTTTAGCCGTGCATTTTTTTCCTGTATGAAGTCTGAAAATAAACATGTCTCAACATAATGTCATGAGGCTTCTAATCCAGACTGGATCAATGAACTCGTTTTGTTTTGCGCGCCCGATAAACAATGTATGCGTCCTGACTCCAAACTATAGCGTCATTTCCGGATATCTGTCCTCACTTCCTAGAGTAGGCATTTATTTGAGATTATGACGCTATAATTTGTACGCTCTTCCCTGGACACTCATGAGGAACAGACTATTGAAAGTGCGCTTCGCTCCAGATCTCCACCAGCTGAAGAGGGAGAAAGTCGCACTCCTGGCTCTCTCTCCTTGTTCTTTTCTTCTTTCTCCAGGTTTTTCTGGAGCCCAAAAACGACAGCGAGTGTCTGAGCAACATAAAGGAGTTTCTGAAAGGCTGTGCTGCGTTCCGTGTCGAGGTGAGTTGATTAAGGGACACAACAACAGCTTCATTTTTGGCTTTAACGGTCAGGGAGGTTTTGGTGCTGAAACGACGAACGTTATGGTTAATAATAATAATAATAATAATAATAATAATAATAATAATAATAATAATAAATAGCGGTGTGTAGAAAAACAATCAACAAAGGAGTCTTGTGGACGGAGGTTAACAGTAGGAGGCACAGCTATGAACTGAGCGCCAAATAAATTGTTGGTTGCTATGAAAAATCTTCACAAATTAAGACATTTACAAATGAAACTTTCCATACATTCATACAACATACTGATGAAAGATGGATAGTCGTGCAGTGTTCATTCATGTGATGCTTTGTGCTTGCTGGGAGGATTCATGCTCAGAAAGCAATTTTGTTACCTACTTGTAAAGCTCATCGTGTAGTGTCTGTGATTTTAGTTATAAAAGAACTATAGAAAAATGAATAAGGCTAGATCACAGATTTATGAGTGATATCAGCTTCAAAGATGGCTTTTTCCACACTGATTTTGGTTTTGTCACTATACTAACACCACATACGTTTGGTTGTTGGATTATTTATGTATACAATATTTGAAAGACGTTAGTAAACATTATTAGTAAATAAGTACATCAACAGGAGATGTTATTTGCTCCGCATATAGGTTACTAAGTAAACAATGTTATACACTGCTGCAGATATTACACAATTATTTTTATTCCACACATATGTGGTTAGATTGACAGCTTTTTAACTGTGTAAGATGTCCATTGCATTACTTTATGTGATGGATTATACTTATAGATTGCCAGGTGAAACTCTTTCCCCATTGTTTCTAGAACATATGCGCTTATATATTTCATTAAGTGAGAATACAAAGGGCCAGATTGCAGCATGCTGAATTATGCGCATTTATTATAGAGCCAGATGGGTTTGGAAACAGCCCATATAGAAGACGGGGGTTTCGTCCATCACTGGCTCACCTCTTAACTGTGTCATGACAAAAAAGCAGATTGTAAATATTTAATGAGTTTTTTAACGACAATTTTTTTTTCGGTTTGCTTTTGATAGAGATGCTTTTGATTATTAGTTTATGACTGCACATGCTCTGTCAGTTTTCTGCTTTAGTCACAAATGAAGCTACTGCTTTTGTTTCTTTTATGTGAACTATAAATGTGCATTATAAAACTGTGTATTGTGTAGGATGCTGCAGGATTCTCCACACATGTAGAGTGCTGACAAGTTGCAGTGTCCTGGCATTGCTCGTGGCCAGCTGGGTCATATACACACAAGCCCCTCTTTGTCCAGGATGAACGCTGTTTTTGAGAAGCTAGCGTATTCTGCCTGCATCATTGTTGTTGTGTTCGATCACGGCTCACTATAAGATTTCCACATGGCTACTGATTCCCCAATCATGGTCTGTTCACACTGTTAATCTAGGAATATTACCTCAATCTCATTGTCCATTTCCTTCATACCTACCAAGTTCGTCTGCTAGATTCTATACAATAATTAATTTTTTTTGGCATATCTTTCATTATCCTCAAATTACAATAAAATGAACAAAATTACATATAGTTTAAGGCAGAACTGTAAGGAGATCGTCCAACACACCTGCAGGTCATATCACCACATTGTTGGTTATTTTTGTACAGCCTGCTGTGTTGTATTCCTTATATGATTTACATTTTATATATTTTAATTGCTTTGCTACAAACTGTTAGCATTCATTCTAGGGTTGTCTGAACATCTGTGCCTCTCTGAGATTCTTGTTGTCTCAAGAATGAGTAATTGAATGTCTGTAGGATTTATATGAAGTTATCATTGTAACCAGAAGATGAACCGATTAGATTTTATAATTGATCCAAACTGGGTCAAGACCTTAGCAAGGTCAAATATCTGAAAGGACTATACTTGATGGAGACATCACTGTCAAGTTCTTCAAAGGATCAAGTTCTGTTTCTGGCCTTGTGACTATTATAGCTAATTTGAAAACTTTATATCTATATCCAAATATTAAACTGCTTCTTTGTTTTATTTTTTTAATTCTTATATTCTTGATAAAGCTTTAGGCTACATCATGTGAAATGTAATAAAATTTACTAGGTGACATAGCAGAATGTTGAAACCATCACGTTATGCAGTCTGTCTAGTGAAATTGCTAAAAAATAAAAATAAAAAATTGATTTTTCACCAAATGCATATGTTACCTCAGTAACTGAGCAAGGCTTAAGATTAGCTTTCTTTGTGACACTAAAATTGATGGAAATTATTCAGGCTTGTTGAAACAAGCTTGGCATATGGAGATAGTCTACTTTGTGGAGAAATCCCCTGATTAAACTCCACGGATTTATGCTTCTTGTGTATGAAGAAAAACTAAAGTATGTAGGTCTTCAGTTTTCTGTGTAATTACTACACTTCGGCTTATAGAGTTTTCTTTATGTAGAGTCATATTTTTTGTTTTACAGAGGTTGCAAAACAGTCCTTTTTGAATGTTTTTTGGGGAATATCTAACACTATACTAATATCTTAGTTAAAAGGAAAAGTGTAGAACAATTTAAAGAATTTCATTGTAGTGATGCAAGCACTCAGTTGCATGTAGTCTTTATGTCCAGATGTTTCTAAAGCTGAGTTCCCAATATGGGCAGAACCCCAGATTGTGTCACACCCTGATTCAGTTTTCTGGTGCATACAGAGTATTGGTGGAGTCTAATAATCTGTCTGACTGGTTAACTTGATGCTCATAGCTTTTTGTTTATTAATTATTTATTCATGATTGTTCAGACTGCAGTTACTTTGCAGTAACTATCGTTTTTCTCATATCAGCTATACTATTTGCTGAATTGTTATTTACCCTGCTTGCTAGAATGAATGTGCTTGTTCCTTTGGTTATGTTTGTAGTGTCTTATGACAGCTCCTTTCTGCAGCACTGCATCACACCAGTTCCTGTATGTTCTGGTGCAGTACAATTTAAAGGTAAATTCATGGATCAGCCTGATGACAGGAGGTTAATTACTCTAATGTAACTAATGCAACTAGAGTAAAAAAAACAAACACTGCATGCACACACAGGCAGAACCATACACTATTAACAAATATACACTGAAACAGTAACACTGCTGCTTCATCCAGCTCCCTTGGGTGCAGATCTGAAATCAGTAGACCGTGCATTTGATTCCTGCATTTTACCGTCAGTGGAACTTACACTCGGACGTATTATGATTTTGCTCTTCCTCTCAAACCTGGTGTTGCTTTCAACTTCATCAGGTAACATTACATGAGATCTAAATGATCACATTAACTGTAAGGTAGGAGATGTTTGAATCCGTACTACCAGGTCCAGAATGCCAAATTGAATGACAGAAGGGTGTGTGTAAAAGCAATGATACAGATCCCTCAGCTAGAGTGGGCTGATTAAAGACGAGACTGACAAACTCCACATTTCCCTGCAAACTGATTTGTTTTGCACAAACTGCACAATCAAGCTTTTGCAGCTAGTTCCTGAATGGAGCTCTGACTTGCTCATCCATCCATCCCACTTTAGTATTGGTCATATTCCTTAAGGGTAGCAAAGATATTTGCAACATACCTTTTGAGATTAAATTATTTATATATAGTTAAAAAATTTTTTTGAGAGTATAATTATCAGTAGAAAAACGATCAATGAACTTTCTCCCAATTATTGAGTGGATTTTTTTTTTTTTGCAATTATTGTGTGTAATATTATTTTCTACATTTATTCTGCACTTTATGATTTTGGAATCATTGTGTGTGTGTGACTCTATAAGTAACATTATACTGTAGCAAGTGTGATATAAAAGTAGCTACTATTTAATGTTGTCTAGGTTATCTAAAATTAATTAATTAGAAATTGTGTAAAGTTGAAATTTACTCTATACAAATTTAAGGAGCAGGTCAGAAATTTACCCCACATTCCTGACATGTAGTGTAATGTGACATATATCGATAGTGGTTCTAGATTATTTATCATACTGTTTTCAGAATTGAGCTTCCCAATGCACTCTTTCTAAAACAGAGCCAATATAGAGATGTAATTAGAGTCATGTGTATGTATGTACTTAGTGTGATCAGTTTTGAATGACATGAATATAGCTCACATTAATTCTGTTTTTCATCTCTTTTCTGCCTCTTTAGCCATTTGAGGCAGGAGATCTACTGCAAGGCCAGAACTTCAGCAAAGTTCTCACCACATTAGTGGCACTCAACAAAGTGACTGCAGGTGGGTTTTACACTCTACTGAAGCAAATACAAGGATATTATCAGATTGTCATTTCCTCATATTTGCTAAATTCCCCATCATTCCTAAAACATTCTGTATTTAAACATTAATTTATCATCATCAATATTAAACAAAACCTGTCCATCATTAAATTGTACATTGTACTTTATTTAGCAGTTTTTACTATGCCTTATTTAGCAGTTTTTACGATGCCTGCTTTTGCTTGTTTCTTCGCTTGCATCGGACCAGATATTGGCATTGGCAGTGATTCTGTATGCACTCGTCACTCTACTGCCCATCGCATCAAGTCCTTTGAATCTCTGGTCTCGCAGACCTCACTGGGCCGGTCGTCCAAACTCCTTCATAACCAGTTCCGAAGCCTGGTGGGTATGATTGTATACTAAGGCAGTGACTTACAGTGTACTATTTGCCAAGTTGCATACTGTTGAATCTGATCAAAAAACCAGCATATGCACATACAGGTTATTTGTGTGTGTGTGTGTGTGTGTGTGTGTGTGTGTGTGTGTGTGTGTGTGTGTGTGTGTGTGTGTGTGTGTGTGTGTGTGTGTGTCTGTGTGTGTTTTCATTCTGATTACTAAGTTCATGCAAATTTTGTCTGTATGATGTGATATTTCCTGTTGTAGGATATGACTGAGAACAGTAACAGCCAGTTGGTGGTGAAGGCTCGCTTCAACTTCCAGCAGACCAACGAGGATGAGCTTTCCTTCACCAAGGGTGATATCATCACCGTAACCCGCACAGAGGAGGGAGGATGGTGGGAGGGCAACCTCAACGGAAGGACTGGCTGGTTTCCAAGCAACTATGTCAGAGAGGTCAAAGGTTGTGGCAAGTGTCAATTATGTAGGGAAAAAAATGCAATATCGTTTTTGATCATTCAAAGACTTTGGGCTGTGTGTGTGTGTGTGTGTGTGTGTGTGTGTGTGTGTGTGTGTGTGTGTGTGTGTGTGTGTGTGTGTGTGTGTGTGTGTGTGTGTGTGTGTGTGTGGCATTGAATTTTTTTTCTTCCTCTCTGTCACAGACAAACAAGTTTCCCCCAAATCTGGAACACTTAAAAGCCCCCCTAAAGGATTTGACACCACTGCCCTGAGCAAAACCTACTACAACCTGGTGAGATTTTGTAGCTCAGTAACTTGCAAACCTTTAAACGTGTATGTTTTCATTTGACTTTATGTTCAAATGTTTACATCTGCAACACAGTAACTGATAAAACCTCAAGATATCTTGATTGTTGAGGAGTCATTTAGGGAGATGACATGATCACTGGCCATTTCTGATGGTGAAGTTTCTTTTGTCTGAGAGATATGAAGAACATTTATGTAAGAGTGCCCTAGTTCTGTCAGTCTCGGAACCCCATTTGACATTTTAACAGTTCATTTCAGCTTCTTGTTATTGTAGAAAGTAAGTGTGACATCTCTTTATTTAATGTGAGCGCTGAACTAGATAATAAATGGAAATCAAGCAGCATATGTACATTTTATAATTCTTCATTATTTCCTGTTCAGCAAACAGGGAATCTATTTGACATTTTTTGTTTATTGATGCGATTAAAAAGTAAGGACAGAGAGAAATTTATGTCTGTTTTTTTCTGATTATTCTTAGTACATGATGTTCTCATTAGCAGAGGACACCAGAGATAACGTTCTTTAGGTCCTGCTGACATGGCTCTACTAGAGCTAACACACTGGGTATGCCTGCAAGCTTGGCACAGTTTGTCTAGATATTTTTATATAGTTGTTCTGAAAAGGCTGTCGCTATGTAGCCTGCAATCACACTGTTTATATTTTTCTTATATTAAATAACATTTATGAAACATTCCACTTCATGATTCATGATTATAAAATATTATTCCTCATTTTCAGTCATGGTGTATATTTTACATGTAAGCAAGCTGAATGTTAATGCTTATGTGTGTCAAATATGAAAATGATCATCATATTGTGGACAAACAAAGGATATTTGATTGTGATTGCTTTAAGTGTAGATATTTTGTTCTGTGAATTATGTCTTCCTACTTTTTTGTGAGAGCAAAGAGAATTCAGACAATGCGGTTGTTTTCAGGCTTTAATAGAAAAAATTACTGCAAAGAATTTTTAGCTTATTGTCTTAGCTTGATGTCTTGCAGTGGTAGGTTAACATCAGTTTCGTTTTGTCTGGCCTACCTCTGTTTCACCAGGTGCTACAAAACATTTTAGAAACGGAGACCGAGTACTCAAAGGAGCTTCAGAACCTTCTGACCAACTACCTGAGGCCACTTCAGAACACAGAAAAGTGAGTCTTTTCATTTTAGTAAATGACGTAAATATGGACAGTAGAATCTGTTCTGTAATCTTAACCATCGTTGATTTTACCATGACGCATTTGCTTATTTCTCATTCTACTTTAGACTTAGCTCTGCAGACATCAGTGTCATCATGGGCAACCTGGAGGAAATCAGTACCTTCCAACAAACTCTTGTCCAGTCACTAGAAGACTGCACTAAGTTAGTACTGTTAATATCAGACTACTCAGTTCTCAGTTCCACTTCGTAATGATGTTTATCAGTATTATGACTCATTCTTGATTGAATGTATAGATGCAATATACTGACTCTTGGAAGACTCGTATATACTGCATGTAAAGACTATGGTGTCTGTCGTTATAATGTATGGCACAGTAAGATGGATACTGTGGTCAGGAAATGCAAAAGTTGGATTGGGAATTCTGTAGTGTTTGTCACTGAAATGACTAAATGTCAGAATAAATTAAATTGTAATAATCCAGCTATAATTTCTAAAATTAGACAAAAACAATCCTATTAGAGAAAGATGAGAAAATGTACCTTTAGGAAGGCAAATAATTGCACAAATGATAAACAGCAGTTGCATCTTCACTTTAGATGAAGATTTAGTCTTCCTCTAAGACAAGGTGACGTTATGAGTAATGTACGTTTTTGCTACCATAATAACTCACTATTTCTGTTGTCTCTATAACTGATAATTATTCCCTGCTCTGTTTTAGAGAAGTTTCTAAAGAGAAGCAAGAAACTATGAGAATGGAGAATCATTATTTTTGTAGTCTGTGATTTTAATTCGTTTTCTGACATTGCTGTTTCAGACTTCCTGAGCTACAGCAGAAAGTAGGGAGCTTTTTTTTAAACCTTATGCCCAAAATGAGAGCACTGTATACAGGTTACTGCTCAAACCATCCATCAGCTGTTAACATTCTCACTGATCACAGGTATGCCACTACAATCTGTCCTGACTTTATATGTAATCATTTCACTGTAAGTTATAAAATAGCACTGACTCTGAGTATTTGTTTGCCTCATAGTGAGGAGCTAGGAGACTTCATGGAGAGTAGAGGAGCAAGTTCCCCGGGCATTCTCACTCTGACCACAGGCCTTAGCAAACCTTTCATGAGGCTAGACAAATACCCAACTTTGCTGAAAGAACTGGAGAGACATATGGAGGTAGTAAAATAACTCCACGCATCCTTTTGTATATGTAAATCTGAATTAAATTAACAAGCAGTTAAAAATGTTTTGTTCTCAGGAGGGTCACCCAGATCGGGCTGAAATTCAAAAGTGCATGGTCGCATTCAAGAACCTTTCTGTAAGTTATAATTCTAATTATTTTTGTTTTTATATAATTAAAATAGAATGTTTCTTAAAATCACTGAATGATGAAGTGAATAAAACTGATCATGTTAGTGGCTCCTGTCACAGGGTGCAATATCTTAGGCAGTAAGTGAACTTGAAGTTGTTGTGGAAAAAATAGGCAAGCATAAGGATCCAAACAAACTTTGACAAGGGACTGATTGTGATGGCTAGATGACTGGGTCATAGCATCTCCAAAACAGTAAGTTTTGTGGGATGTTCCTGGTATGCAGTGGTTAAAACGTACCAGCGTACCTATGTGGTCAAGGAAGGACAACTGGTGACAGGGTCATGGACACCCAAGGTGCACTGAAGCACGTGGGGCATGAAGGCTATCCTGTGGGGTCTGATATCACAGAAGGGCTACTGTTGCATGAATTGCTGTTAAATTTAATGCTGGCTCTGATAGAAAGGTGTAAGAACACACAATGCACCACAACTTGCTGTGTATGGGGATTTTTTTGGGGGCTGTGCGAGACAAACAAATCTGATCCCCCTTGCAAATTAAATGAATTAATAGGTCTGCTGCTAACTCTTGGTGCCAAATAAAGTGTGTCTCTCAGCCATAACATTAAAACCTAATTAAATGTTATGACTGATCACTGTATATTGCTCTAATTAGTATTGTGAGGGATTATACATTTATGTCCATTGTCTAGTTATCAGGGTTTTTCCTGGGTCAAAATTGGTCTTCGGTGGTGGCTGACCGACATGGTCATCCAGACACCGCATAGAGTACCCTACTGTAGTACCCACATGATCCGCAAGCCACAATATTGACAATAAATGTTAAATTTAAGATAAATACAAAGAAGCAGTTTGATTTTTTTTTTTTCTCATCCTATTTATTCATGAAAAAACGATCACTGTAAGGCTAGATAGTGAAAGAAAGCGATTACAACTTATTTTACATGTAATTTACTACACATTGTCATAGGCCTATGCATACTGTGGATTATTAAGGCTAAATTTTACTAAACACTCTTGCTAAATTGCTTTAACCATTCATTATAATGAATCGGCTCAAAGGAGTCCATAGGTCGCGAATCGGACTTTAGCGGACGTGTTGTGTGGGAATCCTAGCTGTTAGGACATTGTGAAAGATTTGTCAACACACTCACACACACACACACACACACACACACACACACACACACACACACACACACACACACACTGTGCTCAATCACTCCGTCAGTAGCCTGCTTCACTCACAAAACCCAATTACAGATCAAATAAGGCTTTTGCGGCTGACAAAAATTTTTCAATGTAGGAAAAACCCTGGTTATGTGCGACAAAATGTTAGTGTGTCGTGTCTACTGTCATGTCACACTGCATTATCTCTTAGGCGTGGAACATATCAGTGGTAACCATTTTTCCACCTGATGCTTCTGTGGTTATAGGCCCAGTGTCAAGAGGTGCGGAAACGGAAGGAGCTGGAGCTGCAAATTCTCACAGAATCCATTCGTTTGTGGGAGGGTGAAGACATCAAGACTTTTGGCTCCGTGATCTATATGAGCCAGGCCATGGTACAGAACCAAGGCTGTGAGGTGAGACTCATTTCTTAGAAGATGGGTGTTCTGTCAGGACCACATTGTGACAAGGGAATTATTAGATGATATGCATACAGTTAGTGTTGGCGGTATGGTTCTGTTCTGGGCAAGAATCCACGCGGCCGTCCATGTGCATGCATGGACAGAGTTGGGAGAGCAGCGAATAGAAAATAGAACAGACCCCCCTAGCATGCATGGTATTGATATGCTCACTTACGTGTTTTTGGAAAGTAAGAAAAGAATGGATAGATAGATAATTAAATTATTAGAGAGAGAGGGAGAGAGAGAAAAAAATATGTGGAGATTTAAGATGTAAACTGGTACAGCTAACACGGGTTCCGACATGGTGGAGTCGGGGTTGGAGGAGGGAGTTTAGATCGCAGCAGCAGCGAAGCGCTAGAATGGCTCTATGAATGGGAATTTAATATGGTTGGTTAATATGGATGTTGTAACCGGATTGGTGCGTGTCGTGGACAGCTGATTAACAGCTGATTAACAGCTGATGCATGCTTGACGATGTGGCCTGCCAGAACTAACGCGATGCTTGATTTCTTTGCGTTCATCTTCATTAGTATGCAATATGTTATACACGTTCCAGTCTGCTAATTTGATTGGACACCTCTCTCTTTCAAGAGTGCTGATATTTGGGATAACAGCACAGGTACATTCACTTTTTGTATCACTCTTCTTGTCATATTGTGTCTGAAATGTCAGTCAGTCAGTTACTCAAAGTTATCTATACATAACAATCATGCTGTTGTACAGAATATCAACACAGCTGTCATTCTTTGACTTCAGTGCACAAAGCAAGGCTCAGGAAGACATGGTTTGCCAAGGCTGCATTGGAAGAGCTCAAGTAAAGTGGGAACCAGCTGTATATTAATGGTCATGGAACTAAATGCTCAGCAAGCATCAGTCAGGAGAAAAAGAAAGTACACCCACCTTTTACTATGTGTTTTTATTAATCAGGGCATCAATAATGTTTATCACCAGTTTCTATAAACAAACAAATAACATCAGGTGAAAAAACAGAAAACACACACAAGATTTCAACATTTAGTCTCAATTTGGAATGCATGAATGAATGAATGAATGAATAAATATCATTTCCCTCTAAGATGGTGAATTTCAAAAGGCTTGCACATGGCCTTTTATAAATTTTATCCCATTCCTAATGAGGTAATTGTGCATTTATTGTTCATATCTTGTGGCTTATTACTCAAAGTAGGAAGGGTGTGGTTATTTTTTTCTCCACCTGATTTTCAATGGTGGAAATCTTTTGGGGAATACTGAAATCTTCTGTTTTGTTGTTTTCATTAGTATGATGGTCAGGTGTCCACAAGCTTTTATCCGTACTGTGTAGTGTACCTTTACGATGAGAAAAAATAGAATAGAATTTTGTTACATAACTGCTGTTCAAAACTTCCTGTCCTGAATGGTACCTTTCACAAAAACTGGCAGTGAGTCAGCAGATTATCATCTATTCATACAGTTATATGTGCATGAACTATTTTACCTTGGTGACAAAAAAGGTGGATGAATTGTTACAACTGAAAGGATTCAAAAGCTATAAACTAGAGGGAATTATTAAAGTAAAGGATGGGCTTTTATGTTCTTATAGATTATTTATCACATTTAGAAAGGGATGTCATACTTTTGAAGTGAAATGGTTTATTTTATTTTATGGTTATCGATGTTTTAATGTACACTATTTGATTCACTATTTTAGATGTAATAAAGAAGGAATCTGTAAAACCAAACATAGTAAATATCTGCTTTGTTACAAATGTTATAGTGCTATTTTCTTTACTCAATAGTATACAAACGTTGGCACTAAATTGTGTATTTAAGCTTCTCCCATGGTGCTGATGTGTGCTTTTCAGGAAAGGAATGAACGGTACCTCATGCTTTTCCATCATGTTTTGCTTATCCTCTCGGCCAGCCCGAGGATGAGTGGCTTCATCTATCAGGTCAGACTATGGTCACCATTCTGTCCTAGTGTAAATAAGCAGGATGGCATTTCCAGCCCTGCTGTCAGACATTAAAGTGTCCAATTTGTTTTTCACAGGGCAAGCTGCCTTTGAGTGGAATGGCAATAACTCCTTTAGAGGACTGTGAACGCCACAAGAATGCTTTTGAGCTCTCAGGTAAAAAAAAAAAAGACGACTTACATTTTGACATTTTTACTAACAACAAACAGCGCAGAAGTGAATGAATTAGGTTGGTTTGTTTAGTGTCGGTGTTTCTTCCCTGCAGGTTGTATGTTTGAGAGGATGCAGGTTATCTGCTTTAATAAGCATGATCAACAGGACTGGCTGGAGCACCTGAAGCGCCAGACCAAACATACCAGCATGACTGCCCCAAGCATGAAGCCACTCACCGTCCCCTGTCACACGGTGAGTTTTAGGGCCTGAATTAGGCTTAGTCAAAGTATCACCAAAAAAAATATACATGCACTTCCCAAATCATAACATATTGCTTTAATAGGTTTGGTTTTATGTTTGGTCAAATGTGGATTTGGTTAGATGTTTAGCTTATTATTTTAGGGAACCGATGGCTAACTCATAACCTCCTAAAGAATGAAGTTTGTTTTCGAACGTTTTGTCTTAAGGCAATCAAGCCAGATTTTACCAGATTTGGTGCCAATTTATCAGACTTGCCAATTGACCTACCATCAACTACAGTATCTGGTGTGTTTCCTTGTATGTAGATTTATTTTTAAACCAAACAGGCTAACTGTTTGCATAGTTTAAAAAAATGTCAGTCTTGTTTCACCATAACCCAATTGACATTCAGAAGCAAGATTTTGTTAAAGAGTGCAAAAATTTACAGACAGATAACATGACCATTGTATGGACAAACTACAGCATATTAGTTTAAATGGTAATAGTTTGTCCTGTCTTTACAGTAACACATCTTTTTGCCTCATTCCATAGCTTCCATCCCATCCTCTAACTCCATCCAGGCATGCAGAGAGCCGAGGCCTGACTGTGGCTCCCGTCTACCACACTCTCCCTCACTCCTCCTCTCATGGAGCTCCAAACAGCACAGTAATGTGGGGGCCTCTAGAACCTCCTAAAACACAGAAACCTTGGAGTCTGAGTTGCCTGAGGCCAGCACCCCCACTCAGACCATCAGCTGCCCTCTGCTATAAAGAGGTCAGTTTGTGAATGGGTCTTGACATCTGTCCTTGCTGATTATTTTATTGGATTGGTGGCATATTTTCAGATGGTTGATCATATGTATTGTGCACCATAATCTAAAATATTGTGTACTTCCCTGAGTTTAGTCAGGAATGAGGAGATTGGGGCAGGCAATTTACGGGAATCATTTTTCCACTTTTTTTTGTACAAACACCCACAACACACATATGGCTCTTTGTTGCTCAATTCTCTCTGTTTGTACCTCCCAAATTTATCCTTTCTCCAGCTTATATGTTAGAGCAATCCCACACCGGTACAAATCCTTACCTCATGTGTATTTTAAAGGTAATTAAAAACCTGTATGGTTAAAAATGTAAAAGGAGATGTTGACCGGATTAGGATTGTTGCTGGCTCAGGTCTCGCCTTTGCTCTGTGTGTGTGTGGCATTTGACTGGAAGATTGGCATCTCAAAATTGTCTTTAGTGTGTAAATGGGTGTGTGAGTGTATGTAATTTTGCCTTGGCAACATGTCCAGGGTGTCTTTTCACCTTGTATACCGAGTCCCCAGGGACTCCAGGTTCCCCACTGCCCGTGTAAGATAAGCAGGACAGAAAGTGAGTGAATGGATAGTCTTGATTAGGTCTGAAAGAATTTATACTGATCCCAATTCTTATAGTTCTTAAAAAAAAAAACAACAACAACTTTTTTTCCATATGAAAATGTGATGTTCTTTAAAATTTGTCTCCTGTATTTATTTTGACTCCATTCTTTACACTGCTCCAGGACCTCAGTAAAAGCCCCAAAAGTATGAAGAAGCTGCTGCCCAAACGGAAACCTGAAAGGAAGCCGTCTGATGAGGAGTTTGCATTGAGGAAAAGTAAGTTGATGGATTTGTTCTTGCTGCTGATGGATGAGCGTTACTGTGGTAACACGCTTGTAATAACTCTGTAATTATAACAGGTACTGTAGCACTGGAAGAGGATGCTCAGATCCTGAAAGTGATTGAGGCGTACTGTACGAGTGCCAAAACCCGACAGACTCTCAACTCAAGTAAGATTAAGTCTGTATGTCTGTCATAATAGTAAGGCTACAGAACACTGTGTCTCTTTGATGTTAACAAAGTCACTCTTGGAACTATGGTAACAATATCCTCTTTTTCTCTTTCCTCTTCACTCTTTTCGACATCATTCATTCATTTATTTATTTACCATTAACTCCTTTCTATTTTTTTTATATCCTTCATTCACATATAACCATTTTTTTTCTGCTTCCATTTCCGTGTCTCCAACTTGATGACACACTTTTTATTCATATTGATTTTGCCATTCCATGTACCGCTATTGTGTTTTGGGGGAAATCTCCCACTTTTCATTCATTTTATTGGACTGTCCTTCCCTGCTACGACTGGTGTGCCTCCTCTGTCTCTGGACTGTCTCCTCTGGTCACCTCAGCATGGCAGGGCACTGATCTGATGCATAACCATGTGTTGGATCAATCGAGCATTGAGTGTATGGGTCGTCGCAGCAGCATCTCTAGGCCCGAGGGCAGCTCGGACCTTTCAGAGGACTCGGACTATGACAGTATATGGACGGCTCACTCTTACAGGATGGGACCGGTTTCCCGTAAGAGCTGCAGCTCCTACATCTCCCACCAGAACTAAACTCCCTCACTTGTACTATTTAACTCCATTCACTTTAGTTTATTTATTTAATTTATTTTGATGTTTATTTATATTTTTATTTATTATATTTTTGTCTTTTCTCTTGCCTGTATTAAACCTCACTTTGTCCTCTTTGTGCACTTATCCAAATTGGTCCTTGTTGCCTTGGCACCTTTTTTGCCTGTTATTTTGGTGTCCCCTCATGTGATAATTGGGGAATATGCCTTTCTCTGTCTTTAACTAGTATTTCACCAGTAAGAATGAAGAAGGACATTTGTTTACGGAATTTTGAAACATTTTCATGTTCCACTAGAAATGATAAGATCTAACCTTTTTGTAAATATTTAAGTATTGTCATATTTGAAATGTGAAGTATTATGGTTTACCTAAGGAAAGCATAGACACAAAAATTCCAGGTTCAAGTTTTTTAGGATGCAAGACAATAGAAGAGTTGTACACAAATGCTTTGGTAAAATACAGGAAAATTCCTACTTTGGACAGTATTAGCAGATGTACCTCTGTCTTTTATTTATGTATTTATTTTTGTCTTTTACATTACATGCATTTTAATTTATTTTTATTTTTATATGTTATATGTATGTTCATAATAATGTCTACACATCACCAAAATATGCTGAATTTTAATGCCCTTTCAGAACTATAATTTAAAACCAGGTCTGTGGTTTGTGGTTCTTTGTTACTCATTTAAAGCTCTGTGAGTACCTGTAGTGTTTAAAATGAACCTTTTATCTCTAATGTACAATTTGTTTATCAGACAGAAGAGAAATACATATTGCCAGTTACAAAAGTACTTGAACAATGGATAAGAATATAACTCTTCATGTTGTGATGTAATCCTTGTGACCAAGTTCTCTTCTGTGGTAAAACAAAGCGAAAAAGAAAAAAAAATGGACAAGAAATGTAAAACACTTGCTGCCCTTTTGTCTGTTGTACTGTGCCGGTATTCTGATTCCCTGTACAATTCAGAAGTCAGTGATGTTTACGTGGTTCAAAAATAAGATATAATTAATGTGTCCATTACACACAAAAACACACAAATATATATATATATATATATAAACAGAATCCAGTATGACAGAACACTCACTGTAATATACATTTTCAATAAATAT
Source organism: Tachysurus fulvidraco (assembly GCF_022655615.1). Classification (NCBI taxonomy): domain Eukaryota; kingdom Metazoa; phylum Chordata; class Actinopteri; order Siluriformes; family Bagridae; genus Tachysurus; species Tachysurus fulvidraco. The sequence goes on along the minus strand of NC_062523.1, from coordinate 20,401,485 downwards.
GGGCTTTGTTAGACTTTTGTCAATATTTTTGTCCTTTCTGGGGAACTATAATTTTCTTTCACTGCTTAACGGCTTTATATATGTTTTTGAAATGTTATGAAATTTTATTATTAATTATTTAATTCCCTTGGAAGCCATTACTGGAATATGGCTTGACATTTCTTTCCTGCATGACTAACCTGTTTTACTTCAGTCTCCTGCACAATTCTTTTAACTAGATCCTTTCACTGTTTCAGAGCACGTGCGTCTTTAACTGTTTGTACCGATCAGTCTTTCACATAGAGATGTGTGAAAACCAAATTGCAGGACTTTCTTTTTTTGGAACAGGACAGAGGAGAGACACTGCTCCAGCCCTGATACTATCTGCTGAGGAGAAGATAATTGTGGAGGAAATCAAAAGCAATGGACAGACTGATACGGAAGAGAGGTAAGAGTACATGTGTTGCTATATAACATCTATTTTTCACAAGGCTCTCTGTCATATTGAGCATTTATACTTGTGTGTAATCAATTAAATTACAATATAACGAAATAACTTATTATAACTCTTAGGAGTCTCATCGATGTTGTTTATTCACTAAAAGATGAAATCCAAGAACTTAAACAGGTACGTGTGACCCATCTTTCTGTTCCTTTCTCTGTGGTACGATTACCTTGTTATGTATTTTGATGTGGTGATGTGACTGAATTAATCAACAGGACAGTAAGAAAATTAAACGATCCATTGAAGAGGAGCAGCGAGCTCGTAAAGATCTGGAGAGAATTGTACGGAAAGTTCTAAAGAATCTGAATGACCATTCTTGGGATGAGACTAATTTGTGAGATCATGAAAATTCTTCTTACAGGTTTGGTAACATTTTGTGGAGGATTTAAAATTTTTATCTTTCCCATGATCTAGAAACCAATTCTGATATAAATATAGATGAACACTCTTAGCTCATTATCTTGGAATTACTACATTTGCATGTCTTTTGAAGAAACTGACATGCAGATAGTTCATAACATAGAGGTACTTATGGCCAGAGGTTTGTAGACAACTTACCAACAGACTGATCTCTCTTTTTTTTTTTTTTTAACAGCCCATTCCAGATGTAGTTCCCCTTGCTATATTAATAGGCTCCACTCTTCTGTGAAAGCTTTCAAGCATTACTGTGGGGATTTATGTTCATCCAGTTACAAGAGCGTTAGTGAGACACTGACACCGATGTCAGGTGAGACCTGTGGTGACCTTTCGTGTTCAGATTCATCCCAAAAGCGTTCATTGGGGTAGAGGTCAGTTCACTTTGAAGATGGCTTAAGCTTTTCTACTCCAAGCTAAACACACCATGTCTTCATGATCCTCACTTTGGGCACAGGGCCATCGTCATTCTAGTAGATATTTGGGTCTCTTGGTTACATTAAAGAACATTTTTATAGCTTCAGGAAACAATCTAGACATTTATGTGCTCAAAAATCTGTGGTAACTACTTTCCAGGTCCATATGTGGCCTTGTATCCAAAAACTATTTGCAATAGGAGACAATCCTAAAATATATATATATATGTATTGAGTCCCAGTCAGACAATCGCTACATTGCTTCAGCATTTATTTCTGACCAATTACATTAAATACTTGCTAATTTGATTGTAATTAGTTATGAATTAATTGTATCTAACAAGTCTTCTCTAACTTTTAACCTCCACATAGTTGATTTCAAGTCTTTACTCAGCGGAATAATGTAAATTCACTAAGGGGTTTAATTCAATTTTAAGAAATATGTGGCTCTTACAACTGACCTGACCATGCAATTATGCTAGAGGGGAAGTGACTGTTATTGTACACAAACTCTTCCTGGTTCACCTCAGCTACTATACTGCTGCATGACACCTCACTGACTATTGCACATATTACTGCTGTACATTTGTGTTAACTGTAAATTTGTGTTTAGAAATACTCCATATGTTTAATTTGTAAATAATCCAGAGCTAATGTACTTATTCCAGATGTTCAATATTTTTCATGTTCATTCGTTTCAAAAGTGACCAGGAATTAACCCTATAATGCCTAATTTTGTTAGGTTTCCACAAGCTCACTATATAAGGAATACAGATGAACTTTTAAAAAGTTATCATGCATGTTATGTGTTAATGCAATGTTGTTGGGGTTTTTTTTCTCATCTTCTTTAACAGTGTAGTAAAAATGTTGGAACCACATTACTAATATGCTATATCTCTTGTAACTTGATTCTGAATTACTTGTAGCTGCACTTATGGGTCGACTCTGAGGACTGTCAGGACAGGAATTACCTCATAAAAACACTGTATTTACTAAACACCCTTACCTCCACACGACTCCCTTTGTATTTTACATTCTGTAAATAAAAGTGTTTTCTAATGACTTGGTGACTATTTTGAAGATTTATTTGCACTCTTTATTCATGTACTATACTTCAGCACCGACTGTTTAACAATTGCATTTTTACAATCTGGTGTCTAGTATATAGAAAAGAGTCTAAAAGTAATACCAGAGTTTTAACAAGTGGAATTTCTACACTTAGTTCATGATGGTGAGACCAATGATAAGGATGATTTTGTGCCTTTGTCTCTTTTCCCTGTACAGCAGTGCAGGATGAAGGTTGAGCATACACCAGGACCTATTACACTGACAAGGCAATCTAGGCCCTTTGTGGGCGATGATTCTACTTCATTGATTTACAATGGAAAGGATATAATTTTGCTGGTGTTGGCAAAAAGCTCAAATGTCAGCCTTTTCAGAATGCCAGCATTGCCTTGTTCGTGGATGAATGAGGAGAAAGTCACCTTTTGTCTCTTGTTAAATATTCCTGCATAAATACAAAGGGGCATAATGCCATCCTGATAAAATGGAAGCTCTGATTTATCCCGATTTATCCTTTAGTGTGTAGATAAATCCTGCAGATAAATGCCAGGTTGGCCTTTTAATTTTTTTTGTTCACTTCTATTCTTTTGGATTTTTAAAAAATCTTATTCAGTTTAGATGACAGCATCGTTGCTTTCAGTGCTATGCTTGTATTATTCACAAGACAACTGTCTTCTACACCAAATAACAAGTATATTATTAAAAAGGAAACAGCATGATTTGTTCTCTTCTATTTCATAGCAATGGATCATTTTTCTGGCTGTCATTCATGTCTTTATCTGTAGTCTTAGTATTACTACCGACTAAGGGTATAGACTGAGGAGCAGACAGTTGAGAACAATGCTAGTAACACCTGTAGAGTGTGATGTTGCTCTATTTGACTCTTAAGTTTCAGGTATTAATACCTCCAATGTTACTGACAGTGAACTATAATAGCTGTCTTTGAAGACCTGAGTGAAAGGGACAGCAGGACTCTGTGGACATTGAATCAATTAGCTTTTGACCAACCTATGCACACACCCGCACACACACTTCTAAGACCCTGTCTTTTCCTTTCTTCCCCTGGGTCTATTCAGTAGCTTGTGATCATTTAGATTTGACATGCATTGTGGCTGAGCTTGTCTTCCTCTTTTGCTCTCTCCCTCTTTTGCTACTGTCTGTCATTAATTTCCAGGCTTTACAATTTGCCAAAAAGAAAGAGAAAGGAGAGTGAGGGACGGATGGATGGATAAGAGCTCAGTGTCCTTTTGAAAGGGTTTGTTATTGCACAAAAAACAGCCGCCCAATAATTTTTCGTCAATGTTTAACTCTAAAAGCCTTTCCCCGTCAGCTTTGAAAAGAAGAGCAATAAAGCTCTATTGAAAAGGACTGAATAAAAACAGTCCTCTGGGGCTTTGACCAAAGGGCTTCTTTTCCTCTGCCTCTAATCAAATAGGAACTGAAATGAATTAGTTTTCTTATGAAAATAGCCTTTGTTGGAGGGGAGGCCAGTAATTCATAAACAATAAGCAGTGTCATTGTGTGCATAGTAATATATTCATGCTGTGGAGAGGCTAGAAGGCAGTACTATGGCTCTGTGCATGAGGAGAGAAGAGGGATGGATTACTCCTGGACTTTATAAACAGCTTGCTCAGTGAGTGCTTCTCTTCACTTCTTAAGCTCTCAGTCTCATTTTCTCTTATTTCTTTTCATCCTTTCCATCTGTTTCTAACATCTTTTCCATCTTATTTCTTGATGTGATGGTTTTTCTCTCTGCATTTCTCTTTTTCCCTACTTCTCACAGATATATATAGATTTTTTTTACATTTCAGTATTGTGTATGTTTTGGAGCTTACGTTTAACTCTCCTCCCTCCTTTTCTTGGCGTCAGAGGACAGGATTTTTTTTTTCCTTACAAACTTGAATAATGTGCTTGATTTGTCTCTTAAATGTTCGTCTGCCATCCCTAGGGGATCCTAATGTGACTACAGGGGTGGAAAGAGTGACTGGTATCCTGAGGGAATATCTGACGCCTGTCATCACAGCGCAGGTGGAACATAGGAACAGACGATCACAGAAAAAAAGAAGCAAGAAAATGGAATTAAAACTTGAGGATATGTGTTTTCTAATGCAGGGTGTTTGGATTTTAACAACTAATGGAACTACTTGATGAACAAGATGACAAACAGTTGCTAACATCTTTTTCTTTCTTTTGGCTTTTTCAAGTCAGTGGAATTATGTGTCTTGTCAAAATTCCTGTATTGTTCACATACCGTAAGAATACGCTTGAGGAAACCGAGTAGAATCCTATCTCAGGAAATGACACTTCTCGGTGTCTTCTGATATTACTCCTGAGACTGATATCATCTGCACTTGACTTTTTTTAAACAATACCAACACCTGATATGGAGTAATTTATTCTTAGTTTTGGGTGCTGTTGACAAGCCAGCTACTAATACGTACATCAACTAAAAATTTCACCTTCCCCATAAAGATGAAGTAAGCTTCTCAGGACCATTTCTGGGATGGATATATTTTAATTGAAAATAAATCTCATTTGGAGCTATGACATGTCATCAATAAATCAGCCAACAAGTAAGTGAGTGTGTTTTGTGTTTTTCTGACTAAGGCTTATTCTGAGTATTTACTCATTGCAATATGAACTGAGTTTAATGGACATTTGCTAATAATTCTTGTGATGCATTCACTTTTTTATGGCGGTTTCTGTCAGTCAGCAACTGATAATATGTCTAGGTGGTCAGTTTTGAATGACAAAAATATTGTTTGGACGTTGTTCATAACCTACACCAGGGGTCGACAGGGACCACGACTGATTTTCCAGTTAAAAGAAATTTATTTTTCATGTATTTTTCCATATGAGTCAGGATTCTCAGACTGTACTGCTAAAGAAAAGAATTTTGTCATTTTGTAGTCAGAATCTTTTTGTTCATTTAGGATCGATTCAAATAATTGAATGCAGTTTAGTTAATGGCGGCTAAGATGTTCTAATATACCTACAGACTCCACTTACTTCTTCTCAATGTGTCAACCAGTCTTGAAGATGCTCTCCATGCTGAAAAATCCACTTTGGCCACATTTTTAATGCTAGTAGTTATAACTCTATAACAAGCACTAACCAGCTGCTGAAGATTATCTACTAGATTCCTTGCTGTAATCTTCTAATCTTTCTTTGGCAGATTATAGGTGGCCAAAGTGGATTACCTTAGTGTTGTGTAGCATTACACAAAATTTAGGTAATCCTCAAGCATTTAATGCTTGTTTTGTCAAGTTAAAACAGGTAATCAAACAAACAACAGTAATCCTGCATAATTTTGTAATTGTTTTATTGGCTACAATGGGATTATTATTATCATAACATCCCTGTTGGTCTCTACTGGTAATTGACTGCCTTCTGTTGTCAGCATGTTATTACCAGTGCATACCATTAAGGATGATTAAAACAAATTTAGCAAGTTTGGCAACCATTAGGCTTTCTTTAAACATCTAGACCTATTATAAGTTTCTACACTAGTTTATTGAGGTTGATGATAAATATATAATGATGTGCACAAACACATTATACAATGCATCATACCACAAACAAACTGAGTAATGGTTTTGATGGAACAGATGATGTTTTGTTATGGTATTTGTAGTGGGAAACATTACAATTCCTATGAGATTTTTTTTTTCAGCAGGTATTGTCTACCTGTTTAACCACAGTCCAGTCAGTGCAGCTGATCAGACTAAGATTGATTATTTAGATGGATTTATCAGGGCTCTGAAATTTATTAAAAAGTGTCTTGTGAAAAAAATAATCTGAAGGGGGTGTGTTATATTACATACCTGAGGCACAAAGCAGAATATTAAAACTCTTTGTAGTGTTAACATTTGGACAGCAGAGGGCAGAGTTGTACTGGGGGATATAACGTCGGGCAAATATTACAAAAAAAACGCAGATATTCACAGACTGAGAAGTGATTAATTTGCAGCTTTTTTAAATAACATTTCTCATAACTACCAAATATGTGTGTTTCCCATATTTTCCGAACAATCTGATAGAAAGCAACGTTTAACAGGAACAAGTGAGTAACTTTACCACTTATTCACGTCCTCTGCTATAAAGTTTACTTGAAGCACAGTGAACACTAGATGGCGCTCTTGAAACATTTTTTCCAGTTTTGGTACATACCAATAGGACAGTGCTGTTCATTTGGAGACGCTTTTGACCTACTAGTAAAATAAAAGTGTAGCTAAAGTTCACAGGCCATACTGATAACCCCCCGTTTGCATTGGAAACATAACAGTTGTCTTATGTAAACTTTTTTTGTATCTTGTATACTTCATATCATCTGCCTTTAAATGACTCGGTTCATTTTACATTTCCAGCATTTCCCTTATCCAGGGGTTACTTACATTATCTAATATTTATACAATTAGATATTATAGGATTAAGGGCCTTGCTCAGGGGCTCAACAGTGGCAGCTTGGTGGGATCTAACTCACAACCTTCCAATTGGTAGCCCAACACCTTAACCACTAAACTACCACATGCCCTATGTTTTACCTGAGGCCAATGTGTAGATTTAAGTATGAATGGTGCTCATGGAGGAGACAAAATTCTGGTGATTGTCTTTGGTATTTTGATTGTCTTTAGTATATAATAATAATCACAATAATGTGAAAGATTCGCTTAAAAATGCTTTGCTAAACTGTTGAGTGGGTTTGTTAGTTAAGGTTACTAAGCTTTCTGTAAATGATGCCTAAGAATGGGTTTAACATCGACTTTGTCTGCACTCTCACATTTGCTGTTTTAAATAATTAAACATGTCCTAATATTGGATATTATTCTATAGACGCACAATAACAGATTACATCAATTTTAAATAATTAAAAAGCATTTAAAATAATTTAAGTAAGTGCAAATCGCATACACTGTCCGAGAGAAATAAAATTCCAATCAGGAACACTTTCAGGAATTGAGTGTACTTTAAAAACATAAACAGCGTTATCAGTTTTCACATCATCCATTGTCCTTGATTGTGTAATAGTGTGTTTTAATTCTGTTTCTCTAGTCTAAGATGAGTAAGAGTAAAGCTCCTGTGGGTGTTCCTGTAACCAAGGTTATGTGCTTCGCTGTCCAGCTTCACCATTTCCTCGTGAAGAAATGTTGTTATCAGGCTCTACAACAAGTGGTGCTTGTATTACACTGTGCATGTGTGTAGAGATATAGAGAGCAGGGAAAACACTGAAATGTGCAGGACAGGGGTACTTCAAGACATGGGTTGGGAATCTGCTGTACGGGAGTGCTGACTAGGCATCTAGAACAGCCCTCTAAATAAGTTTATATCTGACTTTATGCTGTGCTTTAAATTTTTTTTTCTTGAGCTGTATCCATGATGACACCCCCCACCCCCCACCCCCGCCATTTCTCAGGCTCCGCCATTGAGTACTTGATTGACAGGTGCCCAGATGTCACCTTTAAGTAAGCATTCTTTATTCACCTCTTTGTCCACTTCCTTTCACTTTCCGTGTCTAGTGGAAGACCTCGGTCCAATCATGTGTTTTAGTGTGTGTTCGTGCCAGTCTTCTCTCTTTCATTTTATCTCTGACTTGATTACTTGCTTATTCATTTACTTATCCAGTGCTCTTTTAGAACTAATACACATTTCCAGCGACAGGTACTCTCTATTGAGGCCAATGGCAGAGATGGCAGGCCATCAGTTTTAGCTTTAAGACTGTATTAATCCATCTGCGCAGCCTATAGAGTAGAGTGCTGTACCTGGGTCTCTGTCATATGAGAGCATCACAGCAGAGATTCAATCAGAGTAATGGTCAGAGTCTCACAGTGCATTTGTATCGATCTTTGAGACATTGTATTGGCTGCTTTAGTGAAAAGGAAATTGCGTGCTATTTTCTAGTCGTCACAGTCTATTTGTCATTTAGAATTTGGACATCCTGTTCTGTGGCCTGAATATGAATTTTAATTCTAGCTTTGTTTGTATGCTTGCTTGCATGCCAGTATCCATTTGTCTACTTAGGTATAATGCATATGTGCTCTAATGCATAGTCTGAAGAGTTTGGCTTGTTATTTAAAATTCCTTCCTGTTCTTACTCTGAGTCTATTCAGCCGAGAAAAGCTGTACTTGGTGTTTTGAGATTCAGAATTTAAAATGTAATGGATGTGTGTGATACACAAAACTCACACAGGTGCTAAATCAAATCTAGGCTGGATCTTAGTTTCCAAACCACTTCCACCAAAGAAAGAAGCAGTCTACAATAAAAAAAAAAAACATTTTGTTTTCAGTGTATTTTTTTGCTCTGCGTTAAAGTAAAAGTCCTAACTGCAATGAAAGAAACTGTGACATTCAGCACAAACAAGCCCTTTTGTTGTGAATCATTATTAGGGTTATAAATTCATTTTATCTCTATTGCTGATAACCCATTCATGATCCGGCCATTAAGAATTTGATAGGCTAATTGAATAGAGATTGGCCTCACACTTTTGTAATAGACCATTATACATCAAGGGAGAAGGTGACGGCGATACAAAAGGTTGTGTTTTAGAATGAGACCCTTGCCCTTTCTTCCTTCGACTTTACAATAAGTTTTGCAGCTTTAACTGTGAGGGAGTGCTTCTCTTTTGCATCGATTGTCCCACTGCTATTCCCTTCTGTTCTCTTTCATAGGAGGAGAGAGTAATGGCTCTGTTGAGGGCCATGATACAGAGCCCTGACTCTTATCTTGATTCTTCATGTGCTGCTGGGCCACATGGACCATTAACCTCCATTGTTTTATCTAATTCTAGTGATTAGTGACAAGACCTACTGTCCTTGTGTGTGCGTGCGGGGCAGAGAGATTGCTGATCTTTTTTTCCCTGTGAATAGTTTGAGTTTTACTCATTATCGTAGCTGGTGTGTATTTCAAGGAAAATGTTGATGTTAGAATGCATGGTGAGAGCATCTAATGCTGATGTGTCTGTTACTGTCAATTGTAGTACATACCTATTTATAATTCATCTCATAATATTTTCATTTCAGTCTGCATTACATTATGTAATTTTTGGGGCTTTTTTTAAATATTACAGAGCAACTCAAAACAGGAATTCTGAATAATTATCTATACGCATAATATGCCAAAATATAGATTTAGCACAATGAAGTGATCTTGTAATCTTGTGTTATGGATGGGAAATGACATTGATATTGTTACTTTTTCTTACAAGGAACAGTCTGCAAGAGATCAAGAGGGGAACATCACTATTATTATTCCAGTACATTAATGATTGTGTTTTTTACTATCATAATGTGTTCTCCTTTTCAGAAATAGTGTTAAAACTACTGAGAAGGGATAAGATAATGAGATAGTATGAAAAATAAGATAGTATGAATTTTTTAATGAAAAATGAATGAAATGAATGTTGAAATGAATATTTTCTTTACAGTAAAATTCAAATTACTTCTGTGATTTTCTTTTAATTGATTTTAGATAACAGCAAATTATTTATTTCTAATGATGCTGATGATTGTTGAAGCCACTCAGTGACTCTGATGAAGCTACCCACAGGGATTCATAGCCCCAAATCAGGGTCCAAAGGTCCTAAGGTTTGACTTTTCACATTTCGTGTAAACTCTGGAGACTGTTGTGTGTGAAAATCACAGGTCATCATTTTCTGAAATACTCAGACCCACCTGTCTAGTACCAATAACCACACCAGGGTTAAAGTCACAGAGATCAGACCATTTCCCCATTCCGATGTTTAAAGTAAACATTAACTGAAGCTAATGAACTGTATCTGCATGATTTGATGCATTTTGCTGCTGCTACACGATTGGCTGATTGGATATAGGTGGTAAAGGTGTACCTGTACTGTGAACGCATTAAGAGTAGAGAAAGTCATAGTGATCAAAACTAAGGTTGATGTATTTATAAAGCTGCCTTGCAATAGTCACAAAGATTTGTATTTCTGATTTTTTCAAATGAATGCAAAATAAATACAAGCATTCAAAACCTACTTTTCAATAACAGAGGTGATGAAATTACATGCTGTTTCGGTTGTCGTAAAACTAAGCCGTTCTTGACACTCGTCTGATGTGTCACAGTCAAAGACGTGAACAATTGAGTGTGTGTGTTACCTTAAGTACTGTGAAATGAGATGCTGCTGTATTTTAGTGAATGTGTTTTGTTCTAGTTTACTGTAGTACATCCATATCACACCTTTACACACAAGCACATTTAGGACCTCACACACACACACACACACACACACACACACACACACACACACACACACACACACACACACACACACACACACACACACACACACACACACACACACACACACACACACACACATTATGCTACACTAATATTTATGTACTTTATCTGCAGTGGTGTTTTAGTGTGCTCTTGAGTGCTGAGTGTTGTTGACAGAGGGAGTGGAGGTGTGTGCTGCTATCACTCTACCTGTCAGAGCAAACACACACACACACACAGCCCTGTCAGAGAGGATGCTCCAAGTCAGTAGTGCTACATGGAGAGGCTGGTAATGGCGTCTATTTCGGTAGAAGTGCTGCTCTCTTCAATTGAATGACACTTACAAATGTGTCAGCAATGTCCCCAGGACACGGTCATCACAGGATTTACAGGATTTGGCTGTTTATTTGTTTTTGCATGGTCTAGTGGTTGTAAACTGGACATAACTTGAACCAGATGCTTTAAAAATGTTGTCGGTTTAGTTTTTTATAACACCTGCCTTCTATAGATCATATCATGATATCAGCAGCCACTGTAGATATCTGTTGCACTACCTGGCTTAAAGTTTTTTTTCTCTCCATTCAGCAGTGTTCAAGTAGGCATTGCTAGGCATTTCTCTTTTTTGTGTATAGGTGGTATTCACTGGAGCTTGAAAACACATTTACAATTACCTCTATTATAGAACATAATCTAACCCTCAACCAAATGAAATCGAAGTTTGAGGAGGCCTTAATTTGATTCAAGGTTTTTTGTCCTTATTCTGGATCATATATTCTCTCTATTGTTTGTGCAGATGTAGTTATTTTCACTGGCCCTCAGTTTCTTTAAGTCAATCAAATTCAATTTGGTCGTTAAAGAAAATATGCCGTTTTATAAGAAGCTTTTTTCCGCTGTGCACTCCCTTTTTCTTTCCTCTCTCTGTTTCTTCTCTTGTGTGTGTGTGTATGTGTGTGTGTGTGTGTGTGTGTGTGTGTGTGTGTGTGTGTGTGTGTGTGTGTGTGTACACATGTGAATGGAGAAACACATCTGTTTGTATGTTTTTTGTATGTATGATATAGACGATTTTGGCAATTGCTGAAGTGAACTCATCTTAGTTACCAGAGAATAGGCCAATTAAGACCTAGCAGGGAAAAAGCGGTGGTACAGGAAATCCACTGAATGTTCCATTGATTAGCAATGTTAGCTTAATGAAAGAGTCTCATAAGCTCATATGCCTCAGTCAGTAGGGGTTCACTCTCTACTCCCCTACAAGAGGGCAAGGTTTGGGTGGCAATGTGGAGGTGAAACAGGCCAGTGATTGCATTTCCGTTGCCTCAAAGAAGTGAGGATGTCAGCCAGAAAAATCGAGCAGCGATTAACGGCAGAAACTTTTCCTGCTCCATGAACAAAAATTCCCGATTTACAGGAAACGGGAAGATTCACTTGACTGGAAGGTCTGAATGTGAGCTAATGTTGGCATGTGTTCGTTATTTATAAAGCTTAATGGATGGTGTGTGACATCAGTTCATATTCATTTTTATTCACAGAAACCCCCCATAGCTTTTTATTTATCCCAGCCTAAATTTTTGCAAATTGAAAAGTGATAGAGAAGCAGGCTTGTCTAATAAGCATTACTTATCATATTAATTAAAATCGGATGACACGATATGGCCGACAGCTGTGCGTTTTGATTTGTTGTGTTGCTAATGTGACACTCATTATACAGGTCATAGTAAGACAAAACCACCGGGGTAGTCATGGTAGCATGCAGATGCACAGACTGTGGCCTGCTACACAAATACGGGGGTCTCGCCTAAAACGGCCCATAATTACTCCCCACACTGCCGGACAGTAACCATGGAGAGGTGAACAGCATCTACAACCTCATACATGGGACATGAATTCAAAGCTGTAATTGTTTTTAAAATAGAATTGGTTTTAGCCAGGCTTTTTAAAATGATGCCTATTTCTCATCAATAGCTTGTATTCATAGGCATTTAAATGAATACCTAACTCAAGATGTGTCTCTTTGTCTCCCCATCCACCCCTTCTTTCTCCCTCTCTCTCTAGGTCACTGTTATTCTGGAAGGTTTGCTGTTTATATAGAATAAAACAGTGTTCTGACCTCCAAGGTTACTGTATTGCCTGTACCACATGCTGCTTTATTCTGTTCTCGCTATTCAAAATAAATATTACAGAATTATTTCTGTGTGTATGATGGTTCTGTCTGTTGGTAGTTATGGGGGGAGTATCACTCTAAGACTGAGTGAAAACTGAACGAGAACTGTGTGATCAGTCATTTCTGTCTCTGTGCTTTAAGCATGGACGTCTCACCGGGGTGCCTTCTAAAATGCACCATTCTGTGAAAAAACCAAACAAACCTTGACCTGCTTCCTTATATGTTATCCCTATATATGTATAGAATTCATTTTCTAAAATTAATTACAGCTGAATAAATGGAAAGCATGGGAAACACAGTTTTTGATGTTAATAAAATACTAAGCTGCTTTGTATATAATAAGAAATGCAAAAAGGCTGTAATGCAAAAGTAAATACACATATACATATTACAAATTACCCATACATGTATTTGAGGCAGACAGATTACGGTGTAGCCTGTCATCTTTATTTGTATTTGTAAGAGAGAGAGAGAAAGATGGGCTGTGACAGGGACTTATGGAAATTTAGGAGACAGCAGAGAGGAGTGGGGTGAAATGCAGGGTCAGGTTTGGACGTCCCGAACGCTCACCCCAACACCAGAGGCCACGGAGAGCGGGGCGTCACTGTGGTTGGGTCAGTGCAGAGGTGATTCAATTCCCCCCTTGGTGCAGCACTGCGAGATTGGGCTAGATTGTGTGCAGGTCCTTTTGAACCCACTCCATGCAAAGGTCAGCAAAATAAGATGAAGAATCATAACATGGTGAACAACGCTTGTGTACACTACACTACTGACAATGTGCCTGTATTCAGAATTGTGTGTGTGTGTGTGTGTGTGTGTGTGTGTGTGTGTGTGTGTGTGTGTGTGTGTGTGTGTGTGTGTGTGCGCGTGCCTGCTTGCTTGCTTGTGAGGTTTTGACGCCACATTACAGTTTCGGTGGCAGCAAATCTAAATGACATTGACAGGGCCAGACTGTAATTAGTGGTCTGATCGGAGCCCCTCTGAAAGCAATGCATTGTGGGACATTCCCTCTGACACTGAGCATTTACCAACAGCTGCCTGTCAATGTGATCTCTGTCTCTCCAAGAGAGGACACTTTAATTAGTTGGAATCCCAAGAGGAGCCTCTCATTTACAGTCATGGCCATCTTCATTTAAATCAGCTCTATCTCTCAATCCCACAACTCCCTCTTTTATCCATCTTTTCCCACCGTCACCTTCATATTGAATTCTGTTTTCCCCAACACACCTGTCTTTTCTTATCGGAAGTTAATTGTCTCTGCTTTCTTGTCCTCTGTACCCCCACTTACTCACTTCAGTGATCCCTGCCACTCTGCCCTTCATCCTTCTACACATACAGCCCGTATTTCCTTATTACACTAGAGATTGTGTTCTACACCTTCCTACATCTTCCTCCTTTTTAATGGTTTGTCACTCAGCTTGTGGTCATGCTGATAATTTTGTGCATGCTTGGTGTATGTTTGTGGTTGAGACATTATGTTGTCCTCTCTCTCTCTCTCTCTCTCTCTCTCTCTCTCTCTCTCTCTCTCTCTCTCTCTCTCTCTCTCTCTCTCTCTCTCTCTCTCTCTCTCTCTCTCTCTCTCTCTCTCTCTCTCTCTCTCTCTCTCTTGCATTCTCTGCCTGTCTGTCTGTCTGTCTGTCTGTCTGTCTGTCTGTCTGTCAGCATTTGAGTTACAGCTCGTGGGAGTGGTATTTGCATTGACCAAATCTCTGTTCAAATTTAAGAAATACAGGTCATCCAGGGGTCAGCAGCCTTCTAGCTTGTCTTTTAGAACTCATTATCTAGAACTACAAATCTTTAACTATAGAAAAGAGTCTTGCCCGTTTGGACCGATAATAAACACTTTCTGTAGCCTTGTCGAAATATGCTGTTGCCTTTGTCTCATTTGCTACCTTGATTACTACCCCTAGATGTTTTCCTTTTTTGGGGGAGCTTTTTGGGTTCTGACAGTTTTATCCTATTGTTCCTGTTCCTTTGTAAGTTCTGTGAATGGAACAACACATTGCTACTTGTTGCCTGTCAGTCATGTTGGTTTCAAAGGACTGAGGGAACTCGACATCTGTTGAAAGTTGTAGTGCTGTCAGAGCTGCCTGTCTATCTATGTCAACCCGTGAAGTTGTCATTTCAGATGTCAATATGACATGAGAATAATCAGGAAAAGCAAACAGGCTGTGCGGCTGTGTTCTCCTCCTCTCCTCACACTGCTACATGATGTGCACCTATTAGTTTAGAGCCTCTTTCTCTACTTCATTAGAAGATTGAGAAAAAGTTCAGCAATATGTCAAATCTAACTTAATGCTTAAAACTGGCAATACTTTGTATACTCTTAGTGCGGAAATAGTGTGTTCAGACTAGAGACTCTGTGAAATGTACTGTACTCTTAATACCAAGATGAATCATTTAAAGGCTGTAACGTATTTAAACCCATTTGCACTAAGCAGTTGCAGCCTGATCTGCATACAGGTGGGTTTAGTTCGAATCTCTGTAAATAGTGGATATGCCAAGAAAGAATGAAGATTTAAACTTTTTTTTTAAATATTGTGTGTATAGTAAACTCCTACTTTTAGCATTTTTAATGCTAAAAATCTGATTTGAATCAGCTGAGTTGATGTTAAAGATTAAAAAGTATTTCTTTTTATTTCTATAGAGTTTAAAGTATCACTAAACTCAGTTTCAGTTCATTTAATGCTTTGCTTGCAGTTTATATATTATGGAACATATAATCTGTCATATAGCGTTATGATATTTTTGGCATATTTTTATGTCGATATTTTCATGTATGTGTTTGACCTGTACACTGCAAAAAAAAAAAAAAAAAAAGACAAATAGAACATTATTAATCATGTAGTTTATAGATTATAGATGATTTTAAGTAGCTTTTATTGTATTTATTTGAAGCTTGGAATGTTAATGATCTGTTGGCAGAAATTTTTGTATTTTTTTTTTTTTTTGCTTGAATATAAATGCTTTATATGACCAAACTTATATGCCAGGAAAATAAAAATAAATAAATAAAAAATACAGTGAAATTGTTAAAAGATGAATGAAGGTAAAATGAATAATGTTATAATGTATTAAAATATCATAATAGTAAATATTATATATTATATACATGTCTCTATTCAAGATATTTGTACAGTACATACATGAATACATATTTGTATCTGGGCTTCCAGCAAAGTTAATGAATATAAAACCTTTTATTTTGCCTAATTATAAATGTGTAAATATTTGTTTACACATCTTACCAAATGCATTAGCTTTTTTTATGACGGTCTTCCATTTAAAAAATAAAATTCACCTCATGCTGTGTAACTGCTCTCTAGTGATATAATTATCCTATGTGGTGCATCAATTTCCCTGTCTCCCCTCCTGCTTTTTCTCTCTTTTCTTTTCTTACCTGTCATGAGGTAGTGCCAATATAGATGCCATGTCCGGATTCTAGACTCTTGTGACGTTTCGAGAGAGACCTCTAAGCAAGGAACATTTTAACAGTGTCCAGTTTGACTTCACTTAGTAGAGCAAGCTCGAAACCAGTGCAACACTGACAGGCTGACACTGATGCCGACTCCTGTTCACCTCTAATGGGCTTTAATACCATGGAGGACACAGTGTCTGACACATAAAAGATCTGCCTCTCAGTTCACTCAGAGGAGTTTGAGAGATGGCCCTCTAGGCTCAGGAGTCAGAGATTGAAGGTGACATGCACAGAAGGTTTTAATCCTTCTGTGCTACAGTAGACTCTTCATCTTTAGACGCTGCTTAGGGCTTGTCCAGTAGGCTCCCTGAGGGATTATTGTCAGACTCTGGTTTTGTCATACCCCTTGATCCCTTTTTTGTTCTCAAGTGTCCCCCTGAGCCATGTGTCAGATGTCTGAGTGTAATGGAAAACAGATCACATCTTTATTGATATTAAGACTCTGAATCTGGTTGCTGAATCAGCTGACTGATGCTGACTGGCCCACTCATGATGCCTGATGTACTTCAAGTGATATTTAAAATGGGAAAGACTGTTGTTCATAAAATACTGGGAGAACCTATAGAGAAACATTTTGAAGTGAATACAGATAGATTTGCTATAATAAGGAATATTTAAATTTTTCTTAATTTTCTTTTAACGTTTGAAGATAAACTAAAGCCAGAAACGCTTCCTGTTGACTTACTGTATGTGTAGATGTAGCATTGATTAGCTGCTTTAATAATTATGTAATTATGAAGGGGTGTGTGTGTGTGTGTGTGTGTGTGTGTGTGTGTGTGTGTGTGTGTGTGTGTGTGTGTGTGTGTGTGTGTGTGTGTTGCTTTGCAATAAGGTAGGTTGTTGTTGGATATTTACCAGTGTTACCATCTGAAAGTGACAGTCTGAAAGCTTTAGTGTGACATCCTGCCCCTCTGTCATCTCCAGCTGTATATTACCCCACCTGTCTAAGTCTCACAGGCTGGTTGTCACTAAACTGCAGTGGCTTCCTGATCAATCCCTAATAGTGCCAATTGCATTTCAGTTCTGTTTCAGTTTAGCTATTATGCAGAATTTACACACAATAAACATTGTCTGATATATATTATTTTCGGATAAGCGGTAGACAATGAATGAATGAATGAATGAATGAATGAATAAATGAATGAATCAGACCAGGAGTTAACTCATTCTTGAGTGTTTAATGATGATTCCCATATATTCACAACATCTTCCTAATCTACGGTATTACTTTTTCAGTTATTGCTTTAAAGCGCTAGTGGAGTTGGTCTGAATGTTGCCTTGAGCAGAATCAGCTTCTCAAACTGCTATATATCCTAGAATGATGTTAGTTTAGAAAATTTGTGTTTTGACTGAAATTGAGCAAAACAATGCATGGTCAAAATATAAAAAAAAGCTTAATTAGTAGCATTTGACCCACCACTTGATTTGCAAAAACATACTTTCTTTATCCATCTTTAAGTGATTTGCTTTTATCAAAAAAGCTTCACACCTACAATACCAGCTGACTACAATACCGGACTCTAGCAGACCTAACATTCACAGATTTCTTGAGTCCTCTATTGAGACCTTGAACTGTGAGAAAGGCAGACTGTGAAATTCCCACTCTGTCTGTTATCACCCACATGCCACTGGCTTATTGAAAAAGCTAAAGAAAGCTGTTGCTGAAACTCCACTGAGCAATGATGTAACTGGTGTATCTGCAGTAATCTTTTACATTTCTGGGTTGGTTAACGCTGATGTCCCCTGGGCTTTGAGTAAATGAGATGGCTTTATTTCTCTGCTCTGCTAAGTCATTTATAATCAACCCTCTGTTTACATATGGATAGCCCCGGGAATGAAAGGGTTGTGTTTGGGGTGGTAGGCCTTGGGGAGGAGAAGTTGACCCAGGCCTGGGATGTGGAAAGTGTTGGAGAAGATGCCCGTCTGAAACCTCGGTAATGGAGATTAGTATTGACAGTGTCGCAAAAAAATCAGACTTCTTATAAGCAAATAAAACTAGATCTAACAGCACAGGATGTATACTTATATGTTTATATATAAAAAAAGGACTGTGAGCGGTGGTAAGAGAGAAAGGTCTAGTGCCCCAATTCTCATTATATTACAGTATAGGCTTAATAAACATCAACTCAACTTTTTACATCAACTCAGTTGCTACAAATCTGGTTGTTATTGCCATTTGTAATAAACTGTTTAAAAACAATATTGTAGAATAAATATCTGTATTTTAAATGAAAGGGAAAACTGAAAAATCTGTAATGGTCTCAAAACAGTAACTGATCTATCATTTAAGTTATATGCCACTGTACCCTCCTTTATTTGAGAGGTCTGAAATCGTTAAACATCCTCACACAAAATGTGAATATATAGAGAAACAGAGCCTTTTATGGTGATTTTGCAGCAAAAAAAACTTTTTTTTTTTTTTTTTTTTTTTTTTTTGCATTGTAAGCTGATTAGATTTTCATTTTCTTCTATATGCCACCAGTCCGATTGCTCATCAAGGCAGAGCCACGGCACGCCGAATGTAACAGATAGCTCCAAAATGTCAATTCGAATAGACTAAATGGCAAATGCAAATGTCATTATTGAATTTAATTCTTATGTCGAGCAATAAATAGCATAATTTAGTGCATCTTTAAAATAAAATATATAAAAAGCATAGCTAATTTACATATTGCATATTAGATACATACAGTATTGTGTCTGAATTAAGCTTCGGTACTGTAGCAGCTCCAGTGCAAGACTGAATACTGGAGCAGCTGAAGCTCTCGAACAGACCTCCGTTTCATTGTGTATAAGGATTTGTATTCATACTTGTTTGGCTCCATTATGGATACAAACAAAAACTATATGCATTTGGTTGAAGAACTGACAAGAACTGTTATTTTACCAGTTAAACACAAGTTGGTTACACACTTAAGTGCATATATACCTACGTTTAAGTTCACCCTAGTATGATACATACCAATTCCAGAAAAATTACATGCATGCCAAGAACCTATACCACACACCTTGGTATGCTGGCACACACACACGCACACACTCTCACACACACGCACACACTCTCACACACAGACACACAGACACACACACACACACACACACACACACACACACACACACACACACACACACACACACACACACACACACACACACACACACACACACACACACACACACACACACACACACACACTCCAAGACAGCAGTGGTGAGATAACTTCTAACTTTGTTTTGACACTTTTGATTAAGGACCATTGAAGGGACACCTGTACTGTGGCAGTGAACAATGGCTGGGCCCCAGGAGAGATTGATTTTCTGCATGAGAAAAGGAGTCTTTGTCTAAAGCCACAAGCTCTTTTCTTATGCTAACGAGTCATGGAAGATTTCCAAGTCAATTTCACCTGAGCGTTGGTCAGCTCTCCACTCTTTTGTGTGCTGTCCCTCGAGCCCCTCCAGCACACATGCGCAGACACACACACTCATGCTCCCCCATCCTTTAAACTGCAATTTAGCTGTGATGGGTGGGTAGTCCAGGGGGAGGAAGACAGAAGATTGACAGGTGGCTGGGAGCTTCCTCTGTGATATCTCTGATTCTCTTTACCACACAGCGCTAGGCTGGAGTACATACATTGAATTCGACAAAAAACCAATAAGGCCTTGCTTAAAAGAGAGGAACAGAAAGACATAGTGATGATCTGAAATCTTCTAATTTATAAAAAAAAATCATGATTAGGCCTGTGCAACTTTGTATGTATCACTTTCGATTCAAATCGAACATTATGAAATTTGATTTCGGCTTTCTTTATATGACTGATGTTTTAAAGATAGTATGTTTTTGTTAATTTTCAAGTACATTAAGAACATTTAGTATATAATCCATATCCAAGTACAGAGCAGACAATTGCTAAGATCCTTTAGGTTGCTTGGACATATTCTGAATGCTGATGGAATCCTCTCATTTCAGACACTGAAATCGGGTAACATTTGCCTGTGAAGTAAAGCATACGATAAACAATATGATATTTTTGTATAGAGTAGCTTTCTAAAATGTGTTATCTGATATGCAGGTGGAATGAAAAGACAGGATGAAATTCATGACATGTATTAGGTCTTGATGCTTGTTTATTATCTAGTTCGAATTTCTGCCTTCTTTTGTACATATATTGATGGTTTATTATTCTAGCAACTAGATTGATGTGCTGTTTGGCAAATAGAATACGAATTAGAACAAGCACGACATGGAGCAGACGTGCTAAAAATGATGTGCATTTTTAATCACAAAAGAAATACACCATTCTGAATATGTACACGCACAGATGAACAGTAAACGTTAGATCAGACTTCCATTACTAAATTTCTCAAAAGCATAGAAAAGTATTCTGGGTGATTTTAAAGAATAATTCCCCTCATAAAGCTGACCATACTTGAAACGGCTGTGAGGAACTGTGCAGGTGAATACTATAATATATGATTAGGATTTAGAATGCTTCTAGAATAGGCGTAAAATGGAGAGAAAGTACTGATGCTAACACAATACATGCCCTAAATCCAAAAATTAATATATGAGATAAAATGCTTGAATAAGCTTTTATTAAGCCTACTTCATAACAGTAAGATTTCTAAAGAAATTCAAGAGACATTCATGGTGTAAGGCTCAATAGACCTAGTAGCACTTAATTAATTTCTCTCACCAAAAAAATGCGGAGGGAACAGCATACAATAGCGAATAGGCAAAACTACTGAAACAAATGAGCAAGTCATAATTTGCTGAGTTGCACCTAAGAACTAGAAAATTACTAACTTATATAAGACGAATTGCATCAAGCTTCACAAATAGATGTATGTTGTATATTGCAGTATTTTATATTCAGTATTTTTAATATTTTAGTTAACACTGGACGGCTTTTCACTATGTCAGTTCTGTGTGTTGCAACGGGGACAGAAACTAACTTCATTGTGTTTGATTGTTCTGATTGCATGGTGTGTGTGTGTGTGTGTGTGTGTGTGTGTGTGTGTGTGTGTGTGTGTGTGTGTGTGTGTGTGTGTGTGTGTGTGTGTGTGTTTGGAAGGGGTATGTAATGAGTGTAATGTTTGGCAAAGCAAGTGTTTGATGATGCGATCGTGCAATATTCTCATTCTCAAACTATCCTAATTTCTCATTTATTTGTCACTTATTTCAGCTGATGATAAGCCATTTTTATCTTTATTACATGGCTTTATTAGAGAATGTTGTGCCACTGAAAAGCAACATGATCCTGAATGAGGAACCTTAGATTTAGCATTTTGGGCATTTAGCATATTACATTGTAGTGAAATATGGAAAATACTTACAGATGTTTGAAGCTCAATAGGTGCATGAATGGTCTTCAAATTCTGCTTGGCAGCATTAGTCTATAAAATAATTTGTTTCCTGTAGATCTCACTTCCTTCATGTGAACTGAAGCTTTGTCATACTCACCTCTAGTATGGATATGGCCCTACAGGCCCCTGTTATTGCAAAGGCAAATGCACATGAAAATTGTTTTAAAGAATAAAAAAAAAAGAAAGAAAGCAAACAAATATGGTTCCTTGTAGGCTTGCTGTTTTTGGTAAAAGCCCAAATCCCTTAAGATTTTTTTTTTTTAATTCTAATGCTGATTCTATGCTTGCCAATCTCAAGAACAGGATTTCCTTGGTCAGCTTCCCGCATCTCTCCTTCTCTCTCTGTTTTTCCAAACTGCTGGAGGCAAGATTAAGGATATCCAAAATCTGCCTCCACATTAGTAGAAAAATACAACCCCTCCTGAAACCTTCACATAGAAAAAATAAAAAAAATAAAAATCTTTTTATCACTTTCCCAAACATTAAAAAAAAAAAAAATCATTTTAGCTTTTCATTTTGAGACAATGATATGCAGGTTCCTTTACAGTTAAGGATTTTTTTTCACTGGAAAAAAGGTGTAGATCATTGTTCCGCCTTGGGACTGAGCTGGGGAAGCGGGTGGCTCAGTCAGTTTTTATTTTTTATGTTTAAAATCTTTTAATGGATATTCTGTTGTATTTTTTAATGGACATTCTATTTTCTGCTAATAATTTTCTTCTAATAACCCACTGATTTTATCTTTATCTAGAGAAATGTATACATTGAAAGGTAGGATCGAGTTAATGCACTATGTTAAATTTAATGAAGTAGAGTTCAATATATATAGAATGCCATTTTATCACAATAGTTTACTAGCTTACTGGTCAGATGGATGACAGGGTTATGTGGAAAACTCTGCAAAACTTTGGATGCTTTGGAAGCATGTAGTATGTTGAGAGAGAACCATTCAATAATGTTAGAGCTACTTATTCACACATCTGCTGATCAGGAAGGGAAAACCCTAAACTAAATGTAAAAAGGAGACATGAGTGCTACTGCTGAGCAATAACATAGATCAGCGTGTCTAATCTTGTCTGCGAAGGTCCGGCATGGGGGCAAGTTTTCATTCCAGTCAAGCATGAGCCACACATGATTCCACCTGTTTAATAGCATCCAGGGAGGTACAGGGTGGATGAGATTGGGGACTCCATAGAGTTAGTTAGTGAACAGTGCAGTGAGTATGAATGCATTACCATGGCAGAAGTGATGGTAGGAGTCTATTACCAGGTGTGGAGGACAGGCAACCTGTAAATCTGACTGTAGTCAGAAGCTGCTCAGCAGAAACAGTGCACATGTGGACTCGCTGAGATTCAGAAAAAGGAATATAAAGGTGGCTTTATAACAGAAGAATTTATTCTACTGCCTCAGTTAATGACTTTGTTGGAAGGTCACAACATGCATGTACACATGCAACTTGGCAAGTCGTGGCCTAATGGTTAGAGAGTCTGACTTGTAACCCCTTAGGTTTCGGGGTTCGAGTCACGGGCCGGCCACGACTGAGGTGCCCTTGAGCAAGGCACCGAACCCAACAACTGCTCCCCGGGCGCTGCAGCATAAATGGTTGCCCACTGCTCCGGGTGTGTGTTCACGGTGTGTGTGTGTTCACTGCTGTGTGTGTGCACTTTAGATGGGTCAAATGCAGAGAACAAATTCTGAGTATGGGTCACCGTTCTTAGCCGTATGTCACGTCACAAAAAAAACTTGAACCACCATTATGAATGTACTGTAGTTTGCATATTATACATGTTCAGCTTGTGTGAAAATATTTTAAATTACCTTAGACCTTTTCTTATCAAATTAATTATGTCAAAGTGCTTGGCCGGTCTGTGGTGTGCTTAAAAAAGTACTTGAATACTCACTAAAGTTATTTTGCACAGCCACTGGTTTCCTTTCTTGCTAAGATCCCAGCCATCTTAACCACTCCTTTTCCTTTCATCACTGGCAGAAGGATGTACTGTAAAGCTGATATGTGATCTCAAGTTCATGTCTCAGGTCAGCAGTTACCTGAAGGTCCCCCTCTGAGTGAGCATTATGGAGACAGGTAGAGGAGTCGGGCCAGCTAGAGTTACACCTGTTCCTGTTAGAGGTTTGTGCTGAGTGTATCCCCACCCTTTTCCACCCTCACCTCGGGCATCACTGAGACTAATGCTCTCATCTAAAGGTTTTCATTTTGTTTCCTATAAAACATTCTTTAAGAATATCAAAAGGGAAATACAGTGGTTTAACACAGGTGGATGTCATTTATCTTTTTTAGATCAGAGAATCCGGTTTCTGCTGCTGGTCCATATTGAATGGCTTTTTTAATATGCTTCTGGTCATAGGATGGATATCAAATTATAAAATCAGCAGCTGTCAGTTTGTGTGAATGCAAACATGTTAATTCTTCTGGATAATTTTCTCTTAAAGCTCTGTAGATTTCAAATAATATTTGTAAAGAACCAGTTACGTAAAATGACATTCTTACAAAATGTCAGTAATGTGACTGAAACATAACAGACAGTTAGATTTTATGCTAACATTTTATAGAGTTCATACAGTTCAAATATTTTGATTAAACCCATTTGAAGTGGTTATCTTTTGTTTTGCAGTGGTGCTTCACCTTCACTGCAAGGCTAAACATCGTCTATAAATGTATGTGATTAGATAACAGTGGATTAGCTACAGAAGATATTCTTTGTGTTTAGAAAATGTTTTTCCAAGTACTCGTTTCAGTCATGAACATGAAAAGTCCATGTCCAGACCTCTGCTCTAATGTATCTTTGTATCTAGTATATTATTATTATTATTATTATTATTATTATTATTATTATTATTATTATTATTATTACATGCATTAACTAGTCTGTAACATTAACTTTACCTAGTTTTGCATTAACATCTATACTACTACTAAACGTCTCTTGTTTGGATACTCATACATATAGTGTTTTAAATGTTTTATACCTGACCAACATTGGATTTAAACAACTTTATGAAGTGCATTAAAACTGCTTTCCACGCTGATCTTGGTTGCTTGTATATTGCTGTGCTGTGAATTTTAACAGTGTGTCGCTGCACTGGTGTTTATTGGTGTTGGAGTGTTTATTGGCGTGTAATGAGATCATACCTCTGTGCTGCTGGCTATCAGAGAACACCATCAGTGAAGAGAGTAGATGATCCATAGGGAGATGAGAGGCTTAATCCTCTACTTTCCATTCTCCCTTTCTCTTTCTGCTTAAGGGAATTTCTCTCTCTCTCTCTCTCTCTCTCTCTCTCTCTCTCTCTCTCTCTCTCTCTCTCTCTCTCTCTCTCTCTCTCTCTCTCTCTTGCTCTCTCTCTCTCTTGCTCTCTCTCTTTTATTCTGCTTTATTATATGCTGCTTGGCTTCCTTCCTCTGTCTCTCCCAGTGCCAGCCAGTGGGAAGATGAGGCAGCAGTGGAATTTAGAGTCTAAATATACTCACTGTGGGTAAACATGTCCGCTCATACCGAGAGAGAGCGAGAGAGCACTCTAATCCTAGCAGCCTAAGAGAGATTAGAGATTTTCATTTATAATCCACTCAGGTTGAATCTAAGAAAGGGCGCCTGTACCGTTTTTTTTTTTTTTTTTTTTGGTTTTTTTACTTTGCCTCTGCCATCTTAGACTTATATACATATTGTCCACTAATATACTTGATGTTCCCTGATGCAGAATTTTCACTGTATGAATGAGACTGAATTCCAATTGTCTGGAAATGTAGTCAGCTCTCCACCAGAATTAAAGCTGCCTGCAATTTTACATAAAAACGTTCTTATGTATGAAAATTTTGTAAGAGCTCTGTCTCTGAGATCAACATGAAAACCTGAAAGAGATGGGAGTTTGCCGCTTACGTTTCATAGCATGATGACTGTTTACTTAGTGATCTAGTATTTAAACTACAAAGAAAATAAAAGCTCCATAGATAAAATACAGGCTCTTACACAAAGTGTTGCTAGGTTATTGATTTATTACTACCTACACATTTTTTACAAAGGCGATACAAATGTGAATAATGTTTTTGTATCACGTTTGCCTTACATCTTAGTGTAGGTTTAATTTTATTATGCTTTGAAAAAAAAATACTGCACAAATAATGCCAAAATCTAATTAAGTTATTGTAGACCATTTATTGTTTTTTATTCATTTTACATACTCAATGAGTCTCTTTGCTGTAATGGTACATAAAATTAAATCCTTGCATTTTTAAAACATCCCAGACCCTCTAGGTGTTAAATCACACAACGTATTATAATTCCTTACCTGGCACTATTCTTTTTTGTGTGTGCTCCTGAGATATGAAATTCTATCATTTACACTCAAATCTCAATAATAAAATAGAGTTGTGTGTTTTTGTCCCGGCAGGACACGGTGTGCTATAGAACTGTGGCGTCTCCACAGCTGAGCACAACAGCCCATGTTTTCACACAGCCGCTGATTAGTTTAGTGTCGCCTGATTAGAAATTAATTAAAATGATGAAACAGACTCCTGGGGGGAGGATGTGGCTGATGACTTTCATGCAACCATTATTCCTCAGTCCAAGGGGATGTGTTTGTGTGTGTGTGTTTGCATGTGTATGATAATCACACTAATGTTTTGTGCATTTTGGAGAGACTGTGTGTGCAATGTCGAACCCCCTCCCCCATCTCTTGTCTCTTTCCCACTATCTTCAACAGCAGCCTTCGAGAAACCCTCTTCATTACTCCATCTCCCCTATACGTCGTCTTTTAAACCTCCTTCAGCTCATTCAACATCTTTTGCTCTTTCAGATCAATGCAGGAAATTTTCTCACTCCTTAGTTTTTTCCCTCTCTATACTTCCTACCTGTGCTTTTGAAGCTTCACAGATATGCATTACAAACATGACCTTAAAATAGATATATTTTCTACCAGCGCATTTATTTATGCATTTATTATGTGAAAATGTTGTCACTCTGCTGCAACCAGCATCCCTGCAGCAAAGCTTAAAAAAAAAACAAACAAATTGAAATTAATTACCTGAATTGTTTTAATGAGCACAGTAAGTATTATGTAATGGTAAATGCTATGTCGTATTAGGGCGTGATAACATCAGCCTTATGGATGGCGCACAAATTGCTACTCCATAAGCGGTTTATACAGCTGTTGCGTTTCTGTATTTCACAGCTGAATGAACCTGTAATTGGAGCCTAATGAAGCCCTGAGGGGATGGGTGGCAGCGAGCGAACACTCCTCTATTTATTTAACTGTGGACTCTTCAGATTAAAAGGCTTCAGTGTTTACCCCATGGCTCAGTGGATCATCTTTTCAATTTACCCTGACAAGTGCTGAACAGCAATCCCTCAGAGGCACACTCAATTTCGAATAGGTGAAGAGAGGACGAGCATGCAAGTGTGTATGCGAGAGTGTGTCGTGGGGAAAGAGGGAGGAACAGAGGCTGCTGTATTGAGAGATGAAAAGCCATAAGCTGTTGTATTTGACAGGATTATTTTGGGGTGAAAGATATTAAGTATTAGGCTTTATATGTGGTTTGCTGTTTCATGATGTGGTGCAGGTGTAGTGTATTTAGAAGATGCTCCAGGTAGAGACAAGGCCATTATTTTACATGTTTGTTACCTTTTGGTAATTCTTGTTTATTTTGTGAACGTTTTCCTACTCTGTGGAAACTGATCAATTAAAAGTGGGTGTAGCTAGGTGGCTGTATGTATAGACAGACAGACATGGTGCAAAAACTTCAATGCACAAGCAAGACAGAAATGTTAAGCAGGTTGAAGATTTGATGAAACATTTCCACAGATCTTAAAGCTCACATGTGCTGGTATAACTGAATGAGCATATGCAGACTAAATGGAAATGCTTTAAAAATGTTCTAGATGGTGCAGCTCGACGGTGCAGCAGGTAGTAGTGCTGCCTCACAGCTCCAGGGTTGCTGTCTCTGCTGTCGATAAGTTCCACATGTTCTCCCTTTGTCTGCAGAGGTTTCTTTTGGGTTCTCTGGTTTCCTTCCACCTCTCAGTATATGGAATGTCTACAGTAATTGTTCTTATGTGTAGGTGAATATGTGAATTTGTGTCCCTCGTACCCTGTGATGGACTGATGTAATTCCTTGTACCTTGTGCTTCTTGGATATGCTTCAGAACCTCCCTTACCATGAACAGGATATACTGGTTAAAGATACTGTAACTACATTGTAATAATAGAGTAAATACATGCAGTATCAGTGCTGTGCAGTGGGTAGTGATGCTATCTTCACAGCTCCAGGGTCCTTGAGCATGGATTACTATTTATGTGGAGTTTCATTTTTCTCCCCTCTCAGTATTAGTTCTCCCAGGCTCTCTGGTTTCCTCCCACTTTTCAAAACCCTGCCTGCTACGCCGAATTGCCCTGAATAAGTCTGTAAATTTGTGTGTATGGTGATATGTTTTGAATCCATCTTGACCCTGAGCAGGATGAAGTGATTAGTGAAGATGAATGAATAAATTGCATTTCCAAATAGTACAATGGTTATAGTAATTATAGTTATTAGTGTTGCTCAACACTTAATATGTGTACATACACTTCATGGCCAAAAGTATGTGGATAAACATCCATCATGCCCATGTGTGCTTGCTAACATCCCATTTCAAAGGTACTCCACCTTTACAATTATAATAAGCTCCACTCTTCTGTGAAGGTTTTCTGCTAGATGTTGGAGCATGTCTGTGAGGATTTGTGTTTATTCAGCTACAAGAGCATGAGTGAGATCAGGCATTGATGTGTGGAGGTCTGGGGAGCAGTCAGAGTTCCATTTAACCTCAAAACTGTTCTTCCACTCGTTTGGTCCTCTTAGTTTTAGTAAATTGAACACTGTAGAGCTAAATCATACAAGGACATTTTAGACAATTGTGTGCCTTCAACTTGGTAGCAACAATTTTTGGAACGCCCAAATATGGTTGTGATGGTAAGGTTTTGTATGTGTGCACACGTAAGTCTGTGTGTGTACAGTAAGTTTGTGTGCATGTATGAGTCTTTGTATGTGTGTTTGCATGTGCATTCGTGCGTGTGTGTGTATGTGTATGTGCATGCATGTGCGCATGTGTGTGTGTTTGTGTGTATGTGCATGCATGTGTGTATATATACATGCACGTGTGCATATGAGTGAATGAATACGCATGTGTGTATGGGTGCTACAAGTTTGTTATGAACCTTGAGCCACTCAAGGAGGTTTAGGGTAGTGGGCAGAGGCCCAGACAGAGGCATCTTTGTTTGATTTGTAGATCTGTGGGTGGTCCCAATACAAGGAGAAAGACACATTCAGTTCCTACCAGATAATGAAATAAACAGAACCTATTACAAAAGCTGTCCTCCCTCGTTCTCCCATCCTCCAAATTTCCCAGCCATCATCGTTGTCTCTTTTTCTAATAGACCCTCGTCTATCTAAAATGTTTTCAGGATTTGAGTAGCTGAATGCCATCTGTCTATAATTAATTTCCTTCATCCTTCCTCCTCTTTTCTCACTCCAGCCCAACTTTACTTACACCCTCTTACCCTTTCTCTCTTCTGTTCTCCATCTCTTTCTCTCTCTGTCTCTCTCTTTCCATCCACCAATCACTACAGTGCTAAGTGGCCTCTCATGAGGCATAAGAAGGAAGTGAGGTGAACTCTGGATCTTTAGATTGACCTGCCCTCTCATTATGCCATACTTACTTAAGAAGAAAATAGAGAAAGACATTAAAATAGAGAAAAGAGTGAGGGACACATACAGAATTCACTGAAAGTGGTGACACTTTTGAGATGTAGGAGTCATGTCATTCACAATTCACCAACTGCTCCTGTTTATTTATTTTAAACTTAAATTTACCAAAACAGATCAACTCCTAATAAAAGGAAGACAACATCAACTCCTAATAAAAAGAAAACATCTATCACAGTTCATTTCTGTTCAAGTCTGTGCATTGTTGTTGTATTGGTTTCATTAATGTGCATCATGTCAGATATTTTTTTTCAGTGTCCTGACCTGTGTACTTCATGATAACTGATTAAATATGTCTGGTGCATGTTTCTCACCTCCTTTGGCCCTTGTTTGTCCTGACCTGGATTCTTTGTTCTAAATTTTCTTGTATTTAAGGGTATGACTGGTCTCATGGCCTTTTTGCTGACATTTATTGGGCCTGTGCAAGGACATGCCCTTTTCTCCGTCTCACCCATTCCTCCCTGTTAATCAGGGGGGTCTGAAAACCAGGCAGATAAGCCCATTGTTTGGCCTGACAGTGTTCTGATGATATGGCCAGAGAGGATCGGTACCCTACGCCTCCCTTTTCAGAGCTAGCCTGCCACCAGAGAGAACTCATTACCACAGAGCAACCAGGTTAATTAGCTGAGAGAGAAAGAGGGAGAAAGAGTGAAGGAGAAGGGGTCTTGGTAGAGAAGAAATCGACATCTGTATTTATTCTGGACCATGGTTTTTCAATGACTTGTCTTGATGCTTGATAGACGATGAGGAGTTCTACCTATTCTGACTATAGTCAAACAGCACAGTCCAGTCATCTCTGTGTTACCTCACTTGAAGTATTTTACTTTATGTGTGTTCCTTTTTACTAGAACATTTTACAATATACACAATGCATATTCTTAAACGAACATGCATTTGGATTGGAATGAATGCCGGGCAATATGATCAACAGGGGGAGCTCTCTAACCCTCTAACTCTCTGTCTCTGGTAATTTTCATATGATCTGAAACCACATTTGATGATACACTGCAAAAAAAACACAAAGTAGTGAAACCGTAAATGATTTAGACAGTTCTGCTGTACTTTTGTGTTTAGGTGTTTGTCCCTATGGTAATAGGGGCTGTTATTTTGCTAGTTTCTGTATGCCTTCTCTTGTAACATAGAAATAATTTATGTTTTAGGTGTGAAGCAAAAAAACCTTTCATGTCTGCTAAGTGTTGGAGTTGGTCTGTGGTAAGAGCCATTTTTCTTTAGTGGCTGTGCCACAGTCCTACTGAA